>NC_064640.1:10262126-10565157 GCF_023864345.2 Schistocerca serialis cubense
GTCGCCGAGTTGGCTCCTCGAGTCGTGCGGTCTTCTGGCTCTGTCCCGGGGTGGTTTTGCCGAGCTTTTCCACTACTGATAATCTGGTTTACCTGGAGTCTGCTATCCGAACAGATTTTTCCCAATGTCGACACCTAACAGTCATCTTCTTTGACCTGCAAAAGACTTACGACGCCACATGGCGACACCACATCCTTGCTACCTTGCGAGAGTGGGGTCTCTGGGGCCACTCCAGATTTTTATGCAGAAATGCATATCATACCATACTTTCAGAGTTTGAGTTGGTGCTTCTTAGAGTATCCCCCCCACATCCAAGAGAATGGCATCCTGCAAAGCTCTGTACCAAGTGTCTCCCCTCTTTCTAGTAGCCATCAATGGTCTAACAGCAGCTCTGGGGTCCTCAGTATCATTCTTCTTGTATGCCGATGACTTCTGCCTCTACTATTGCTCCTTTAGTGTGGGTGTCACTGAACGGCGACTGAAAGGGTCCGTACAAAAGGTGCAGACGTGGGCCCTCACACGTGGCTTTCAGTTTTCTGCCACCATAACCCACATCAGGCACTTCTGTCGATGTCGTACTGTTCCCCCACAACCAGAACTTTACCTTGACAACCAACTACACAGTGCGCTGGAGACTTATCACTTTCTAGGACTGGTCTTTGATGGTCAGTTGACGTGGGTTCCCCACCTTTGCCAGCTTAAGCAGAAGTCCTGGCTGTACCTTAATACACTTTGCTGCATGAGTAACACCAGCTGGGGTGCAGATCACACTATCCTTCTACAGCTTTATGAAGCCCTGATACAATCCTGTCTTGACTGTGGTATACGGTTCAGTATTGCTCTCTACATTTCAGGTACCAGTGTCCGGTACACCACTGCAGAGTTCAACATGCACAAGGAGCCTTTTGAACTAGCCCTGTGAACAGCTTACTCGTGGAGGCTGGGGGTCCCTCCATTGCAGATCAGGTGCCAACAAGAGGTTGTCGATTATGCTACACACTGTAATGAATCATCCTCCTCCAACATTACCTTTTTTTTGTAGAGACAACCAATACCATGTATAATTTCGTATCTCGCATAGGTTGAAATTACCTCAGCTGTTTCATTAAAAGAATTCATATGATTTTGTATATAGTGCATTATATTTAAGGCTAAAGTGTATAAAAAGAAATTAATGTGTTACAATCAATATGTACTAACAGTTAAAATTACTCTTCTGTTAAAAATATTTGAAATTACGAAATTTCTGGCACGTTTAAAATTCATATTATTAATTGTGCAATCAAATGCTAATTATTAAATTCGTTTCTGGATTAATTTATAAAATAATGATATATTTTAGGAATGATTCATCTTTTTTTGTAAACTCTTTTGCTTTATAAACAGTTTGGAATAATGTGAGTACCACAAAATGTAAGTAGTGGTGGATGGAAACGCATGTATGTAAACTTGTCAATATCAATGTAATTATTGGTTTTTTGAACATGGAAATTGTAAAATCAGTGTGATTTAGAAGAATGGGATAAAACAAAAGGATATTCATAGCAACAGGCAACTCTTCAACAGTTATTTTGTCATCACAAACCTAAGAAATCGAAATTTTCAGCTGCAAGAAAGTAGTCCTGACAAGACTTTGAGCTGTCTACAACAACAATGAGATAATCAAGACAAGTAAAAAGTTATTCTTTTGTAATCTTACTCCTCTCGTAATTTTCAAAAATTTGTGCGAGGAATGTGACTTTTAATGGTGATGTGTGGGAGGGTAAGATTACATGTTCACAGCCCCCCTGAGCATGGACTGCCATCTCCTCTTTACAAACATGGAAATCCACTGGCAGCATAGACCAGGGGTTCTGCATCCGGTCTCTCCTCTCTGAACTCCAGCTGTCTCCTCTGGGCCCACTCACATATACCTCCATAGGGCATTCCTCGACCACAACTTTGTCTCGACCCGTCACAAGATGTCAAAGACTTAGTTCATCCCGAGACTCCTCTGACACTAATTTTTCTCCATCCTTGGTTCACCACGGGGTTCAGAAGTAGTCTATATTGATGGCTCAATGAATGCTGGCCATGTAAGCTTTTTTATACTAACATGGGACATACTGAACTTTGCTCCTTGCTGGATAGATGTATTCTTTTCACTGTGGAGTTGGTAGCCATTTCTCGTGCTCCTGGACATATTCATTCCTGCACTGGTGAGTCCTTTTTCATCTGCGGCGACTCCTTGAGCAGTTTGCAAGCTATCGAGCAATGTTCCCCTCACCTCCCTTTGCTATCCAGTATTCCCTGTATGCCCTCGAACAATGTGGATGCTGAGTGATCTTTGTCTGGACCCCGGGCCATGTTGGGCTCTCAGGGAATGAACTGACTGATAGCCTGGCCAATCTGGCTGCCAGTAAGCCGACTCTTGAAACCGATATTCTGGAAAAAGACCTCCAGTCGGTATTATGCCATCAAGTTTTAGGAATCGGGAATATAGAATGGCTCACTCTGACTTCACCAAACAAACTAAAGGTGATAAAGGAAACTATGAATCTGTGGAGGTCTTCCATATAGGCCTCTTGCAAGGACTCTACTGTCTTTTGCCGGCTCCACATTGACCATACTTAGTTGACTCGCAGTCATCTCCTCTGTAGCAAGGACCCACCACACTGTAATTATGGTTTCTGTTTAATGGTGGTCCACATCCCCTGGACTGTCCCAGTCTACCTACACTGCGGTGAACTCTTAAGCTCACTCACTCACCACCCCTGGTGTTAGGAGACATTGTCTCAGCAGCTGACTTAGTTTTGCATTTTATTCATGAAGGGACTTTTGCTACTCTCTTTAAAGGAGGGCCACTTAATCTTATCGGCTCATTGAGGGCTGCTGCCTCTGCCCAGACTGGGCTTTGGCTGTCTGAGGTTGGTGGTCCAGCCCAGTCCTCACCCCACCTGCTCTTTTACTCTTCCTCACCCTCTTGCATGGTCTGTTTCACTTGTTTGCTTTTTTTCTTGCTATGTCTGTGTTGCTAGTCTTTCCTAGGCAATTTATGAGTGGGGTACCTCTGGTAAATGACTAGGGGTTGGAGGTGTATGTCCCCTCATTGCACTCTTCTTTCAGAGCCTTCTGACTGCTCCCTGGATGGGGCACCTTGCCTGCCTTTCTTCCTATGTGTCGTTTTCTTCTTTTTTGTCCCTTGTCTCACCTTTGTTGATCTTTGGTAAACAACTTTTGGTTTGTCTTCCCCTGGATGCTGTGCGGAAAAAAAAAAAACCTGATGACCCAGTAGTTTAGTTCTTTTAATCAAGAAATTGGACCAACCAGTCAATCAGATTTTTGTAATTTCCTCCAGTTCACTATGGTTCACCTTTTGTCATTTCTTACAGTAGCTGCAGTTTCTACATTCAGGTCAGGGCTTGTACTTGTAGTGTTTCTCACAGTGTCAATAAAATAACTGATGAAGACATTTGGACTACACAAGCTTAAGGGAGATTTAAGGTTTATCCTGTGTTCATTCATTAAGTTTCAGGCTTCCTTGCATGGGTTGTGAGCTCCTCCTTCAATGAACCTATAAATCTTTTCCTTTTTGGTTTCTTCTACATGCTTTCTATAAAGTGTTTCTGCCTGTAAATATTTGCTGTAAAACATTTCCTTTGGACAGAAATCTGTTGCTGTTTGGAAGTTATCATGTAACAGCAGTGCAATGTGTTTTAATTTTTTAAGTTCACTAGTATACTTTTTTTTTTCTTTCACCAGATTTTGCCTGTGCTGTGACACGTTCGCAGAACATTTTTTGGTCTTCTGTAGATAGATGTAGTCAGATCAGGTTATGATGGGCTGGAAGAACTCTTTCACTGCATCAGTCACTGCCATTTCTTGTAATCCAGGCTGCCATTCTACTACAGATAGTGATGTTTGAAAAACACTTAATGTTTCCATATTTACAATGTGACAATTATTGAACTATATGAAAAAAAATGTAAATTAGTTACAAAATATGACGTGCACACACTTTATTCAACATGTAAACATCACTACAGATATTTGGATTTAGGCTATGACATGTTCAATATCATTGGCATTTACGTGTCACAGACGAATAATGAAATTCCGCGTGACTCCCTGAAGTGTCGGAACATCGACGCTATCGATGACATCCTGAATGGCTGTTTTCAGCTCAGCAGTGGTTTTGGGGTTATTGTTGTACACTTTGTCTTTAATATAGTCCCACAAAAAGGAGTCGCATATATTCAGATCAGGAGAATATGGGAGCTAATTAAGGCCTGCGCCAGTAGCCACTGGGTACCCCAGAGTCAGAATGCAGTCCCCAAAGTGCTCCTCCAGGACATTAAACACTCTCTTGCTTTGATTGGGTTGAGCTCTGTCTTACATGAACCACATCTTGTCGAAAACAATGTTATTTTGGCTAATGGGGATGAAATCATCTTCCAAAATCTTCACATACCGTTCAGTAGTCACCATGCCATCAAGGAATATTGCACCAATTATTCTGTGACTGGACATTGCACACCACACAGTACCACATTGAGGGTAAAGAGACTTATTGATTGCAATATGCAGGGTCTCAGTCCCCCAACTGTGCAAATTTTGCTTGCTGAAGAATCCCATCCAAATGAAAGTGGGCTCCATTGCTAAACCAAACCATGCATGTGCATACTAATTTCCACCATGCCCCATTGCCAACCATGATGTTTCAACATCCTAACACAAACTGTTCAGAAGTTATGATGATTTTATTTCATGTAGTTCAATAACTGTCACCCTGCACAACCCTTTATGTGAATGTGTAATTAGAATGCCAGGAAGCAGCTGGTTGATTATTAGTTCTCTTTCTATAAAGTTCCATAACTAGTTCATAAATTCTCTCTTCCTCCTTCTCTCTTTGCCAAAGTTTAAACTGAAATCAACACACAATGCAATTTTCCATTTTAGGCTCATTAAGTAGCACAGGCAAGATTCCAATTGGATGAGAAAATTTTCAAAGCTCCCATTTGGAGAATAGTATTCTGGAGACAAAAATTATCTTAAGATCTAATAACTTCAAAGCAGCCAACTCTAAATCGAGGTCACACAGCAACTTTATAAATCAATTTTTTCAACACAAAATTTTCTGTTGGTATATAAAGATACACTGCCACAGAAAGCAGTTGTTCTGTACTGGCTCCATGCACTTACCAAAATTAAGCAATCAATACAGTTGTAGAGCTCAGCTTCTTGTGCTGACAACCAGTGTCCTCTCAAATACATATTGGTGGAAAATTGATAAACATTTTCAAAATTCAGAACGCGATATTAATGCTGGTAATGTATATGTGCAAGCACATTATTTCTTCTTAATGTCTCTTAAGAAATGAAGAAAATGAAATCATCTACTCTCCTGGTTGTGCAACTGCTAATTTCTGGCTAGATTTTGTGATGCAATGCAATTAGATGATATTTTTGCACCACTGGAAATTGCAACTCGGCAACCTTGGCCAAAACTGTGTGCCTTATAATAATGACCTCAAAACTCACTACAGTGACCTTGAAATGATAACTGCTTTGCAATGAAATCATTGAGCATAACTGCAAAGACCTGGAAATGACATTATTATGTCATTACAGATAACAATAAAACAAAGTCTTGAAATACTGATTCATTTGCTTCATGTTCATTGCATGTCACAGTATTAATGAAGATTATGTCTGTTTCTCCCTAGTCTCTCATTTTCCAGTGATTACAAATTTTCACCACCACCTCTCATCATTTTTAACTCAAATGCTTACATTAAAAATGAAACAGTTTGCTACACTATTGACAAGTGTACATCCCATAACATTGCAGAAAAAAGTGCATACACCTTTTGGTGCACCAGAAACAGGACCCTTTATTAACACAATGTTTCATTTTTCTTATTTTATTCTTGTATCCTCATGAAAAATCTGAGGCAGTAAGGTGTGTCAGAGGTATCTCACAGGCTAGTATTCTGTTTCAATTACTTTTATTCTGTCTTCGACTGTACTATCCATGAATAGGGACTCAGCTGTTGTATCCTCTCTTATTTGTGCTGTGGCACTTTTAATCAGTTTAGTTCTCAAAACTTCTGTACCTTATCACATACATTGTTGACCCATAATCTTTAAAAATAGTCATAGAACACAGTTTTACAAGGCTGGTATTTGCAAGAATGCTGATATTTTTATTATGGACATTAGACTGCAATCCAAGGCATAATTCTCTGCATAACATTATATCTTCCAATGCTGGAGATATCATCAGTGGCTTTAATGACTCAAAGCAGCTACAGACTCAAACAAGCTCAACAGGCCAAACTGTTTTTATATCATGAACCGACTGTTGTTTGGATGCATATAAGCAGTTTGGCTTGCTGAGCTTGTTTGAGTCTTTAACTTCTTTCTGAGTCATTAAAACCTTTGATGACATCTCCAGATTGGAAAACAAAGTTTTAGACAGAGAAATGTGCCTTGGACAGCAGCCTAATACCCATAACACAAATATCAGCAATATCACATTTACAAATAATTACTTCCTTGTGCACATGTTGAATGGCTTAATAATTTCTGTTTTTTTTTTTTTAATTTTTTTTCCCCTCCAGTGAGTGTCATTTTCAGTAAATTTTAAGTATGAAGAACAACAGAAACTTTCACCTAAGCAGTTGCTTCTGCCACCAAACTGATTTGTGGATAATACACATTACTGTGTAAAATTTCTGAAAATCAATCCCACCACCCCATTCCATTGTCATCAAGGTCCTCATTAACTTCTTGTTTATACTCTTATTTCATCTGTTTACTAATTGATTCTATCATTTTCTGCCCTTATTCATGTCAGCCTTTGACTACTAATTCATACCTCCCCCTCAGCTTCAGTTACCTCTTACCTGGACCGTTACTGTGTACTGTCATTAGAAAAGTAGATCTGGCAGAAGGAGACTGTATTCAACTTCTAAATATGGTATAATCACATGTAGAAAGGCAACAATTCATATCTCAAAATCAACCACTAAATCTGTTTTAAGATCCTGTACTTAAGTTTCAAATATTACATCCACACATCAAGTGTTCACAGTAAAATAATGATCCTACATTTACGAAAAGAAGTTGTGTAATATAACATGAATATCCTTTTGTAAGATAATTACTTCAAAAATTACAAACATAAGAGCTCCATAGTGAATGTACAAAAATGCAAAATTTCTAAACTTAATGTAGGACAAGTAAATTCAGAGTGACACTGGAATGTTTACAGAGAAAATAGTCGCACTCAGAAAAAGGTTCTTAATTAATTTCACAGATGCTGTGTAAGTTGAAAGTCTGAGCATTATATCTTCTGATCATATGCATGTGGCTCAGCACTGCATTTTAATGCATAGAAGAAGTATAACTATCAAAAATTATCTTATAGTCGGAATAAATACAGAAAACTTAGGAAAATCAATGATGCACATCCGCAAGAAGCAGCTGCTGTAGAATCAGCTGCCTTCATACCCGATGAGTCACTCTTTTGCTGTGATGACTGCACAATTGCTTTGTTTATTGTGTGCATTAGAGGATAGATGCCTTCAGAACACTCGCCACGGAAATCATCTGTATCTAAAGGCCACACCATGATACCACCCAGTTCAAGCTTCATGGCCAGATTTACCTGTAATCAAGAAATTGTATTGCACTTTGTATGGCAGTTATGAACAGGTGAAGGAGGCACAGTAGCATTTACTTCACTGAGCTGCCACAGACAGACACGAACATTTCATGTATGAGAACCCACATGAACAGGAACCTTAGCAAAGAAAACTTGCTAATATTTAGTAAGAAGCTAAATGAGAAAAAATGGCCTATTGATCATTGTAACTCAAGTGATGAAAACTTTGAGAAATTCCAAAACAGTTTTCTTGGTGTCTTTAATGAAACATTTCCATCTAGACTCTGCAGCAATAAAATGACAAATTAAAGTGGAGTCATGGCATGAAAATTTCTAGTGTAAGGAAAAGGCAACTGCACAGAGAATTAAAACACAATAAAGGTATTGATTTCATTGAATATGTTAGACTCTATAAAACCATATTTAAAAGAGTTGTGAAGGGCGCAAAACAACTGGCAAATAACAGGTTAATTTTAAATCATAAAAATAAGACAAAGGCTGTGTACTAAGTCATTAAATCTGAGTTAGGTGTAATAAATGCCTGTAATCACAAAATTTCAGAAATTGATATTGAAGGAAATACTACTGTAAGTCCAGCTCAGATACCACAGTACATTAATTAATTCTTTATAGATGTAGCAAAGTCTGATGTAGATGTAACAGATTATCACAATAAAGTAAATCCCTTTGATCTGGGTGAAAACTTCACAAAATGTTTAAAAGTTTCTGTGGAAGATGTAGAAAATGCTATTCTAACATTAAGAAACAAAAAATGTGCAGGTTGGGATGGACTATCCACTAAAGTAACCAAAGCGGTACACAATAAAACTGCAAACCCACTAGATCAAATAACAAATCAATGTTTTGAAGAGGGATGTTTCCCAGAGGTACTGAAATGTGCTGAAGTCAAACCACTCTTCAAGAAGGGATCAAGAGAGATTATGGGAAATTGTCATCCTATCTCAACTCTTCCAGTCATATCTAAAACTTACTCTCACCCAAACCCAAAACTTCATTGCAAAATATTCTGTTATTCTAAACAATCAATTTCATTTTCAGCAGGGTAAAAACACCATAGATACAGTCAACAGTTTCATTGAGTAAATAAGTACATCATTAGACAAAGGAAATAAGGTGCAGGAATTTTCTGCAACCTCACAAAGACATTTGACTCTTTAAACCACACATTGGTTGTTTACAAACTTGAAAAGTATGGCATTAGCGCCAGTGCCCTACAATGGCTTAAACCCTACTTATCAAACAGAAAACAAATAGTTAACATCACTTTAAATGGCACATATTACTTTTATAACTGGATGATACTTCTGCCTTACTTGAACATCAGGATTCGGAAAAAATTCCCAAATAGGTGACCAGTACCCTCAGTACCTTAGAAACTTGGTTTCAGCTAAGTGGGTTGAATCTAAGTATATCTACGACTCACATATTGCAATTCAAAACCGAACAGTCAAAATTTGAGCAGATTAAGATTGTTCACAATAGCCAAGATATAGAAGAAGTTCACTCAGTCATATTCTTAGGTTTAAATATAGATAAAAGTTTGATCAGGCAGGAACAAATTGAATACCTATCAAAGAAACTGAGCATCTTTGCATGTGCAATGCAAATATAATCAACTGCAACTGACATGGACACATGAAAAGTAGCATAAACAAGCTACTTTGAGTCCATTATTACATATGGTATCCCTTTTTGGGGTAACTGAACAAACATAAGTATGGATACTAAAAATACAGAAAAAATCATTCAAAATATGTGCACTGGAAATCACATAGACCCGTGTCATCCATTATTTAGAAAACTTAAAATGTTAACTCTGCCATTCCTAAACATATATGTGATTATTATATTTTTGTACATCAGACATGAATTATTGATGGAAACTATTTTGTACATTCACACAATACTAGAAACAAAGAAAATTTTATGCTCCCCACCCAACGCCTAAGACTGTATGCCCAGTGACCTCAATACATGCAAATGAAATTTTGTAATAAATTAAAAGGGAAAACGTTAATGTAGATGAATTTAGGTCCATTTAAAAGAAAGCTATATGAGGCTCTGACACTGAAATGTTATAACTCAGTGGATGAATTTATGCAGGACAAACTGGAAATTTGAGCTGGATACAATGTATTACGTATTCTAACAAATATCCCTATAGTGTTATTATTTAATAGTGCTGCTATTTATTAGTGTAAAAATCATTGTAACTTTATTATAAATTTTTGACATGTCTCCAGTATGCAAGCCAAATGGATTGCGAATGTATATCATGAGGTGAATAAAACACAATTCCACACAATGGTCAGAATTGTCAAATAATAAAGAGTAATATTTATTTAATTAAAGAAGTTTATATTTCATATTTCATTTATTAGCAATATTATGTTTTGGTGTATAGATCACATCTATAATATAATTCTATATTTACATCTACAGAAATAATCTGCAAGCCACCACACGGTGTGTGGTAGAGGGTACCCTGTACCACTACTTAGTCATTTCCTTCCTTATTCTGCCCGTAAATAGAACGAGGGAAAAATTACTGTCTATAAGCCTCCATATGAGCCATACTTTCTTGTATGTTCATGGTCCTTACACACGATGTATGTTGGCAGCAGTAGAACCATTTGACAGTCAGCTTCAAATGCTGGTTTTCTAAATTTTCTCAACAGTTTTTCTTAAAAATAACGTTTCTTTCCCTCCAGGGATTCCCATTTGAGTTCCCAAAGCATCTCCATAATGCTTACATGTTGTCTGAAACTACTGGTAACAAATCGAGCAGCCTGCATATGAACTGCTTTGATGTCTTCCTTCAGTCCAACCTGGTACAGATCCCAAACACTCACACAGTACACAAGAATATGTTGCAACAACATCCTATATGTGGTCTCCTTTACAGGTGAACCACTCTTTCCTACAATTCTCCCAGTAAACTGAAGTCAACCATTCATCTTCCCTACCACAGTTCTCACATGCTTGTCCCATTTCATAAATAGTGGAAAGGTCTTCACCTCTGAGTTGCTGCTGCAACCTATCCATTTGAGTCTGCTTACTGTATTCATCTCTTAGTCTTGCTCTACAATTTTTACACCCCTCCCCCTGCATACTATCTCTCTCTTTTCCTCTCTGTTTCTCTTTCTGTGATGAAACAAGCTGGAATATTTTTACTTCCCCTCTTGTTTTGTCATCTGCCTACTTAAATTTGTATTTTCATATTTGAACTAATTACGATTAACATATGTGAGTATAATCTGTACATCTACATCTACATCCATACTCCGCAAGCCACTGATGGTGTGTGGCGGAGGGTACCTTGAATACCTCTATTGGTTCTCCCTTCCATTCCAGTCTCATATTGTTCATGGAAAGAAGGATTGTCGGTATGCCTCTGTGTGGGCTCTGATCTTCCTGATTTTATCCTCATGGTCTCTTCACAAGATATATGTAGGAGGGAGCAATATACTGCTTGACTCCTCGGTGAAGGTATGTTCTCGAAACTTCAACAAAAGCCTGTACCGAGCTACTGAGCGTCTCTCCTGCAGTCTTCCACTGGAGTTTATCTATCATCTCCGTAACACTTTCATGATTACTAAATGATCCTGTAACGAAGAGCGCTGCTCTCTGTTGGAACCTCTCTATCTCTTCTATCACCCCTATCTGGCATGGATCCAACACTGCTGAGCAGTATTCAAGCAGTGGGCGAACAAGCGTACTGTAACCTACTTCTTTTGTTTTCGGATTGCATTTCCTTAGCATTCTTCCAATGAATCTCAGTCTGGCATCTGCTTTACTGACAATCAACTTTATATGATCATTCCATTTTAAATCACTACTAATGCGTACTCCCAGATAATTTATGGAATTAACTGCTTCCAGTTGCTGACCTGCTATATTGTAGCTAAATGATAAGGGATCTTTCTTTCTTTGTATTCACAGC
Organism: Schistocerca serialis cubense; assembly: GCF_023864345.2. NCBI lineage: Eukaryota > Metazoa > Arthropoda > Insecta > Orthoptera > Acrididae > Schistocerca > Schistocerca serialis. The sequence goes on from NC_064640.1 coordinate 10,273,739, forward strand.
ACATTACACTTGTCTACATTGAGATTCAATTGCCATTCCCTGCACCACGCGTCAATTCGCTGCAGATCCTCCTGCATTTCAGTACAATTTTCGGAAGACTTCTCTCCATTGAGAATGACATGCTGCATTCTGTTATCTAGGAACTCTTCAATCCAATCACACAATTGGTCTGATAGTCCATATGCTCTTACTTTGTTCATTAAACGACTGTGGGGAACTGTATCGAACGCCTTGCAGAAGTCAAGAAACACGGCATCTACCTGAGAACCCATGTCTATGGCCCTCTGAGTCTCGTGGACGAATAGCGCGAGCTGGATTCCACACGATCGTCTTTTTCGAAACCCATGCTGATTCCTACAGAGTAGATTTCTAGTCTCCAGAAAAGTCATTATACTCGAACATAATATGTGTTCCAAAATTCTACAACTGATCAACGTTAGAGATATAGGTCTATAGTTCTGCACATTTGTTCGGCGTCCCTTCTAGAAAACGGGGATGACCTGTGCCCTTTACCAATGCTATGGAACGCTATGCTCTTCTAGAGACCTATGGTACACCGCTGCAAGAAGGGGGGCAAGTTCCTTCGCGTACTCTGTGTAAAATCGATCAGGTAGCCCATCAGGTCCAGCGGCCTTTCCTCTTTTGAGCGATTTTAATTGTTTCTCTATCCCTCTGTTGTCTATTTCAATATCTACCATTTTGTCATCTGTGCGACAATCTAGAGAAGGAACTACAATGCAGTCTTCCTCTGTGAAACAGCTTTGGAAAAAGACATTTAGTATTTCGGCCTTTAGTCTGTCATCCTCTGTTTCAGTACCATTTTGGTCACAGAGTGTTTGGACATTTTGTTTTGATTCACCTACCGCTTTGACATAAGACCAAAATTTCTTAGCATTTTCTGCCAAGTCATTACATATAACTTTACTTTCGAATTCATTGAACGCCTCTCGCATAGCCCTCCTCACACTACATTTCGCTTCATGTAATTTTTGTTTGTCTGCAAGGCTTTGGCTATGTTTATGTTTGCTGTGAAGTTCCCTTTGCTTCCGCAGCAGTTTTCTAACTCGGTTGTTGTACGATGGTGGCTCTTTTCCATCTCTTACGATCTTGCTTGGCACATACTCATCTAACGTATATTGTACGATGGTTTTGAACTTCGTCCACTGGTCCTCAACACTATCTGTACTTGAGACAAAACTTTTATGTTGAGCCGTCAGATACTCTGAAATCTGCTTTTTCTCACTTTTGCTAAAGAGAAAAATCTTCCTACCTTTTTTTATACGGGGTGATTCAAAAAGAATACCACAACTTTAAAAATGTGTATTTAGTGAAAGAAACATAATATAACCTTCTGTTATACATCATTACAAAGAGTATTTAAAAAGGTTTTTTTTTCACTCGAAAACAAGTTCAGAGATGTTTAATATGGCCCCCTCCAGACACTCGAGCAATATCAACCCGATACTCCAACTCGTTCCACACTCTCTGTAGCATATCAGGCGTAACAGTTTGGATAGCTGCTGTTATTTCTCGTTTCAAATCATCAATGGTGGCTGGGAGAGGTGGCCGAAACACCATATTCTTAACATACCCCCATAAGAAAAAATCGCAGGGGGTAAGATCAGGGCTTCTTGGAGGCCAGTGATGAAGTGCTCTGTCACGGGCTGCCTGGCGGCCGATCCATCGCCTCGGGTAGTTGATGTTCAGGTTTCATAACTAACCTTTTTCGTAGGACTCTCCATACAGTTGATTGTGGAATTTGCAGCTCTCTGCTAGCTCTGCGAGTCGATTTTCCTGGGCTGCGAACAAATGCTTGCTGGATGCGTGCTACATTTTCATCACTCGTTCTCGGCCGTCCAGAACTTTTCCCTTTGCACAAACACCCATTCTCTGTAAACTGTTTATACCAACGTTTAATACACCACCTATCAGGAGGTTTAACACCATACTTCGTTCAAAATGCACGCTGAACAACTGTCGTTGATTCACTTCTGCCGTACTCAATAACACAAAAAGCTTTCTGTTGAGCGGTCGCCATCTTAGCATCAACTGACGCTGACGCCTAGTCAACAGCGCCTCAAGCGAACAAATGTACAACTAAATGAAACTTTATAGCTCCCTTAATGCGCCGACAGATAATGCTTAGCTCTGCCTTTTGTCGTTGCAGAGTTTTAAATTCCTAAAGTTGTGGTATTCTTTTTGAATCACCCTGTATTTCTATTCACGGCTGAAATCATCGATGCAGTAACCGCTTTATGATCGCTGATTCCCTGTTCTGCGTTAACTGTTTCAAATAGTTCGGGTCTGTTTGTCACCAGAAGGTGAACATATTAATGTTATCGCCATGAATCGGCTCTCTGCTTAACTGCTCAAGGTAGTTTTCAGATAAAGCACTTAAAAAAATTTCACTGGATTCTTTGTCCCTGCCACCCATTATGAATGTTTGAGTTTGCCAGTCTATATCCGGCAAATTAAAATCTCCACCCAGAACTATATTATATTAATGTTAAGTTCATTTCCCTTGTAGAGTTCCTCTGTATATTCCTTTCACCTTTCATCTCTTCCTTATTTGCTTAGTACTGGTTTCCATCCGAGCTACTGATGTTCATACAGGTGCTTCTCTTTTCTCCAAAGGTCTCTCTAATTTTCCTACAGGAAGTATCTGTCTTTCCCCTACTTATACATGCTTCTATTCTTCTGTATCTTCTCTAGCCATTCCCCCTTAGCCATTTTGCACTTTCTGTCAATCAAATTTTTTAGACGCCTGTCTTCCATTTTGCCTGCTTCATGTGCTGCCTTTTTGATATTTTCTCCTTTCATCAGTTTAATTCAGTACCTCCTGTGATAAAACTCAACAGCATTTTAAAAATTAGTTTGGTTATTAAATGAAATTCTGTAGCTTAACCTCATTTTCATTGTCATTTCCCCCAGTATTAAGGCATTGATCATAGTGAATAACCGGCCTGAGAATTCCATTCTCATTGAATTGTCTCATTTTGACATCATTATCATTGTCGAGTCCGTATTTCAACTTGAGGAAACTCATTAGGTAATGATGAACTTATAAAGCACGTGTATTCTTAAATTTTGCATCAATATCTGCACCAAGTCTTCGATGATGGCTGATAGATGCCTATGTCAAACTGTGTCATGAACCTTAGTACAGCCTCTCTTCCAACATTCTAACCCAGTTTCTTACCATTTAATTTTATTCATAAACTTTACTAATCTGAGTTTACTTCACAATTGGTGGGATTTTCACTTAACTGAAACATCTTAAATAAGCACAAGCAAATGTTGAACATGGATGACTGCTTCACTTATGGCATCTTGAAGTAATTTTCAGACACGGCATTCAGAATCATGTCACATGAATCCTTGTCTCTGGCATCGGTTTTGATACCACAACTCTCCCAGTCTATAACTGGTGAGTTGAAGTCACCCCCACATTGCAACAACAAGATCAGAAAAATCAATAATGATATTCTGCAAGTTCTCTCTGAAGCACTCTACCACTACAGCTTTCAACTCAGGTGGTCTATAAAAGTATCTGATTACCATTTTTGCTAACCTTTGATGTTTAACTTCATCCAAATTCATTTACATTTGGAATCCGAGATAATGTCACTAGATATTATTGAGTTCTTTACTGCAATAAATACGCCACACACCGAGTGCACACTGGCATTATTTACCACCCTTCATGTTATTTCCCTGAAGGTTTCCATTACCTGCATAGTGATGGAGCTCCCAATAACTAGCATAGCTGCCTTCAGCATTTGTCCAGACTGGGCAAGAAAATCAGCTACTGGCCCAACAGGAGAGGCATCCCATGCTGGTTCAGAAGTATTATCATTTCAGGTTAGCACCTCATACCTGTTACTTAGGAACAAGGAGCCTGCTGTATGGGCCGTTCCCTCTTTTGCCTTCTGCCCAGTGATGCTAAAACCCACACTGTCCGCCAATCACACTTGAGTGAGTACAGCCCATTCTGATGCTGTGTATCAGGAGACGCAGCATCAACCAGGTCACCAGGAGATCCCAGTGGCACCAAAGGTGTTGCAGATCTTATCACCAGCTGATGTTGCCACAGCTTTGGGCAGTAGCCAGGAGCCTGTCAACCACAGCCAATGCAGCTTCCAGCTATTTATGGAGAACCACTGAACTTCCTTGTGTCAGCTAACAACAAGATCAATTCCTAGCAAAATTGTACTGCGTAAAGAAATTGAATTCCACAAAAGAGGAAATCACTCTCCTATGTTTTTTGCACCTAGTTCCACTGGAGCTATTCTACTTTAGTTGTTTTATTTTCATATTTTCATTTATATTTAGTTTTTAGTCAAAGATGTCCACAGAGCCATGTTCTGAAATAGTGTTTTGTTTCAGACAGTGCCACAGGTTACCCCACAAGTTGTAACACAACACACGTCATATTAACACAGACAAATCCACCTGATGGTGAAAGTTTAAACCTTTGAAATGCATTATGGATACAAGTAAAGAGTGACTAGAAACAATAAACTTGTTGCTTTATTCTGTATCAATAACAGTCACAACAGCGCCTAACGTGAAATGTTTGCATTTAAACTTGTATAAACTTTGTAAAAAATTGAAAATGACACAAAATCTATGAGTGATCTATAATAAAGAACAGATTTTATTGGTTCCCCATATATTACTTTCCTGGAATTGTGTTTTCATTTCAATTTTACTTTGAATTTCCTCACTCTGAACAAAGCAAATGCCCTGATTATGTCACTGAAGCCAAGTTAGTAGCTGTGTTGTGTTTCTTCAGCAAGACAGCTATATTTTACAGGCTGTTTTCATCCTTGCTTGATCGTAAGTAGTGTTTCACCACCTTTAATTTGCCGAAACTGCAGTCACTGGTACTGTCACAAATATCCTCAAAGCTAATTCAGTGTTCAGATAAGCATCTATTAACCATATATTGCATGACTCTTTTTTAATGAAACCAATTTCAGCAAAAAAAAAAAAAAAAAAAAAAAAAAGTGGTTGTAGGGTCTGACACACAAAATACTATAAGACAGGTTGAACATAGAAATTTTGATTTATTAAGTTCCTTGGCTTTTTGTCATATGGCAACATAATGCTTGTTGCCAGACAGCAACATCATTCATATATGAGTGGTTTCCTTAACATTATACATAAATTTATGGTTTATTGTCAGATGGCAACAACATGCAATAGAGGGTTAATCCTGACTTTGAAAAACCTCAAAATATCCAAATGGGAAGCCATTTAAGTGCTCTTCATCAGCTCTATCATATGTGACTTAATGACAACTATTTTGTTTACTAGTTCTGTTGTATCACTATCTGGGCTGTACTTGGCTCAAAAATAAGCTGCACATTTTTCAGTATGAGATACAGAGCTTCCATTTGAGGCACTTTGATGCCACACAAACCATGTCAGTGATAGCGGTCTGTTTAGTAGCAGCCATTTCTTGATGGCGGTACTTGGATGATATGACACTATAAAAGTGGCTCTGTGGCAGCTGTGTGTGTCTACTATTACAGGCCAATGGCAAGGCTTCTTCTCATGTGTATAATATTGAAACATGAGAGGCAGAAGAAATCATGCCCCATCCTGATTAATTCTTAAAGTCCCCCCAGATAGTTATTACATGTGCTCTTGGTGGTGACCTTATCTTGCCATCTTGTCACTCTCTCGGTATGACCCTGACTGTAAGGCAAGATCTGATATGTCCTGCATCTTAGCTGAACCTATACATTTCTAAATAAAAAATGAGGTCAAAAGTCATGGGAAGAGTTTTCCCATTTAAAGATGTGCTGTGTATGATGCCTGGATGTTGCAGGTAAGTGCAGCATATGGTTCAACTATAGACTAGTCTAGACTTGACATATAAGCAGTTTGTTACACACAGGTGTGTAGTGAACATGGCAGCATGTCATGAGTTAATTGACTTTGAATGTCTGGAGATTACTGGTACATGACACATGACTGATAGCATATAGGAGATTTTACAAGAATTTGGGTTACCAACAGCATCTAGGGTGAATTTTCAGTATCACAGAGATAATTTTTTGATCCCATAAACTGTTGCACATGACAACTAATAGATGACATCTCACTGCCTCTACAGAGCCACATGGGACAATCAACAGCCTACTGTGAGTAAGATCACCACTGATTTCAATGTGGCATGTTAGAAACTCATTTCACCAGGACTGTATGGAGACAAATGCATCAGCAGCTGAAGACCGACATCAAATCCAGGGCATCCTCATTACTTTCAGCCACTCGGTGTATTTATCCATCTCCTGATTCAAAACCACAATATAGCTGAAGCTTTTGCTGTTGTAATAGCTTCTCACATGATATATGCCAGCTATCTTATTTCTGTTCTGTTATCAGAATCTCTTGCAGGTTTTCTCATCCTTCTCTTTTTTTCCTTCTGTTTTTATTTTTTTTCACCCACTAGCTCTTCTGCTGACATTTCCCCACTCTTTCATATTCTTTATATTCCAGGTTTGATTCTTTCCATACTCTGGTTATACCTTTCTGTTAGCATTCCCAGTTGACTAATACATTATTTATAAATTTTTCCATTATTATTATTTGTACACATAAAATATTACTTAAGCATTAGTTCCCGTAAACGATGCACTGCCATCTGTAGCAAAAATTTCCAAAAGAATGCATGATGAAGTGTAAGAGGAGGGCTTGAAGATTCTAAACTTACCAGGTAAAACAATTAATTAATGGTTTGATGAAATCAAAAACAGTATATATTGACTATCTGACCTACACACTGGACTCAGTCTTATATTTGCACAGTATTTCACATACACATAATTACTGGAGTATAGTTTTTAGTTGCATACACTTCACAAAACTAAATGTTGCTCTCAGACAAGCTGCATAAAAGTAGTTTTGGAGTGGTGTCTAGATCACTATCGGTGAGTATAACTTTTCAACAACTTAAGAACATGTTTGTTTATGACACTTCCTGGCAGGTTAAAACTGTGTACCAGACCAAGACTCAAACTTGGGACCTTTTCCTTTGGTGGTGGTAAGTTCCTATGGGACCAAACTGCTGAGGTCATCAGCCCCTAGACTTACACACTACTTAATCTAACTTAAACTACCTTATACTTAGGAAAACACACACACCTATGCCCGAGGGAGGACCCTAACTTCCGATGGGGGGAACTTTTCCTTTCGCAGGCAAGTGCTCTACCGACTGAACTACCAAAGCATGACTCACAATTTATCCCCAGAGCTTTACTTACACCAGTACCTCATTTCCTACCTTCCAAACTTTACAGAAGCTCTCCTGTGACACAGGAGGTTGAGTCTCGGTCTGGCACACAGTTTTAATCTGTTAGGAAGTCTTGTATCAGCACACACTGTGCTTCAGAGTGAAAATTCATTCATGTCTGTTTATGTTGAAAGTATTACCAATTTACCCATAGAGCAATGTAGAATTTTAAAAACATATTTAGGATACGTAACATACTTAAAATGGTGAAGCTGACAAAGGTGATGTTCTTTGTTTTGTAGCACTGCATATATCACATGATGTGGTTCTCATTTGTCATGATATTTAAATAAATACAGATCAGAAGTTACTTTTAGGCACTTTTGCTGTTGTAGATACAATGAAGTGTAGCTGCTTTACTGGAGGTGCTACAATGTAAAACAGTGAAAGGTTTGTATTTTTTCTTGTGCAAACTGATGGATTTCTAGGCCTAGTATTATGCATGATAAACATTAGCACATTGCATAATTTTATATATAATTGTATTTACCTACTGAAATTTTATAAAACCAGTCACCTGTGTGTGTGAAAAGTATGAATGTTGCTGTTCACAAGTTAAACTGTTACGTAAAAACTGTAGAGTGTTGTTTCAATGGCAAATTGCAGTGTTGTAGTATGACATGCTCTGTGAGGCTCTTCTATGGAAGTTAACATTCCATAAGAAAGACTGGAAAATTACAAAACAGCAGGAAAGATTTGTGTGCTTCAGGCTGAATTACAACATGCAAAACATTCATCCCAATAGAAAGAGAGTTATAAATGGTTATAAAAATCTGTCCTTTAGTCATTTTAGTTGTGTTTATTCCAAATTACAATGCTGAAATGCTGCAAAAAATCAATTATTTTATAATGAGTTGATGACATTACTAGAAAAAATAGCTTACAGGATAGTATTTGTAGTACTGGAGACCCAAATTCATGTACTACATAAAAAATAAATGACTCAGTTGTTGGACCTTAGAAGAGGACAGCTTAAATGACAATGGTAAAAGACTTGAGTTCTACAAGGGAAATAAAGTTTTAAAAATAACAAACAGGTGGTAAAAACATCAATCAGTATACAAATAAACATGAGCATAACCTATTAGGCAACTAAAATCAGTTATAAATTATGTCATAAATGGGCAAACTACAAGCCTTAATGTCAAGTAATATCTAAAATGCTTGGGTGACAACACATAAAATTCCTGAATCATAGTCAGGCTAATCTTAAAACTAGCAAATATACAAGAAGCGTCAGCAAATATTATGTATGAAGAAGTTAAGAAAATGGTGCATGAATCACCTATGAAGTCATGCTGAATTGTTAACAACAAAATCACCAGATGAAGAGGACCTAAAAAACTTATTACTTAAACAAAGAACTAATCCTGGGGGAAAAATAGGAAACAGAGAGTAGAAATAGACCAGTTTTTTTCGAAAATTAATGGGTAGAAAGAGACTGGAAAGTTTTAAAACTCTCAGGATCAAATAACAGATGTTAAGGTTATTACCACAAATTTGTTTCTGAAATAGGTAAAAAATGATAAAAATCACCTACTTCAGAAAGCAACATTGAGGAGGAATTTACATTGGTAAACTTCACAGATGTGTAGGATAGGATTGAGAAGTAGGCAATCCCCCCTAAGAAAGCAAACTTGACACTGAGGTAATAAAATCAGTAATAAATGAAAAGCACTATATTGCTTATGTTATACAGCAATAATTTAACCAGGCTGGCTGGTCAGCAGACTTTAAAGACTGATGATGGCACTGTAAGCCAAGAACCTGTTCAAAAAATTAATGAATCTTGCAGAACATATGAGTTACAGTGCTTTTCATTTATTATTTTGCTGTTGAATCAAGATGCAGTGGAAGAAACAGCTAATATAAAATCAGCACCATTTATTTTATTTGGATCCTAGTCAAAATATTAAAAAAAAGTTTAGCACCACCTGCATACTTGTGAATGTATGAGGGTGTGCTGAACAGTAATGCCTCCAAATTTTTTATGTGAAAACTCTTAAGGCTATTATGTTATTAACATTCTGCATCTGAAACTTCCTGGCAGATTAAAACTATGTGCCGGACCGAGACTCGAACTCGGGACCTTTGCCTTTCGTGGGCAAGTGCTCTACCAACTGAGCTGCCCAAGCACGACTCACGCCCCGTCCTCACAGCTTTACTTCTGCCAGTACCTTGTCTCCTACCTTCCAAACTTTACAGAAGCTCTCCTGCAAACCTTGCAGAACTAGCACTCCTGAAAGAAAGGATATTGCAGAGATATGGCTTAGCCACAGCCTGGGGGATGTTTCCAGAATGAGATTTTCACTCTGCAGCGGAGTGTGCGCTGATATGAAACTTCCTGGCAGATTAAAACTGTGTGCCGGACCGAGACTCGAACTCGGGACCTTTGCCTTTGCCGTGAAGTTCGCTACCAACTGAGCTACCCAAGCACGACTCACGCCCTGTCCTCACAGCTTTATTTCTGCCAGTATCTCGTCTCCTACCTTCCAAACTTTACAGAAGCTCTCCTGTGAACCTTGCAGCTCTGTGCCACTAGATGGCTCTGAACTGTAGGATGTAACATGGCCATGTGCAACGTAACTATGTTAGTGTGTGAGAAAAAGAATGCTGTAATCAAGTTATGAATTCGAATAGTTGATCCACATGTGGACATCCTATCCTTCATCAGGACAGTGGAGGACCACACATGTGCACTGCAACATCTGCAACTATCCAATGCCTTGGGTTCAGAGTCAAGGAATGTATAAATTTAGGATGAGTCAAATTAGAATCACTGGGCAGTGTTAGATGGGGGACAGGGCTAGCAGAGATGGATGCCAGGAGGATTACGTGATTGAATCATGTGTTGCAATGACAGTTGACATCTACACATTTCAGAGAAATTGACGTTGGGGGAGGATCCACGCCATGAGTTATGAAGCAGCCATTGAAATCTAGCGTGTAGTGCTGAGCAATGTGTTCCCCCACTGGGTGGTCAATTGCCCTTTTGGACCTAATTTGCTTATGCTGCATATACATGATATAACTGATATCACTGGTGGACCTGCCTCTGTTATGACAGGCTATGCCTGTGACAGGACTGCAGCAGGATTTGCTAGGAGTTTGCACTGGAATAGTCCTGCATCTGGGTCTGTTCCAAGAGTATTGATCAATTTGAGAAGGGACTTGGAGTACATATGGCACAAGGATGGACTAGGATATTCCATACATTGGATGGGTATCAAATTACCTCTTTAGGAGGGATGGGAAGGAATGTGGCTAGAATGTTCCTCATTTGCAGGTGCAATGATAAGTAGTTGAAACCTTGGTGAGTGATATGGCTAAGGTGATGAGAGGATGCTACTTTGCAACTGGTTCATGTGAATGGTTGCAGGATTGGGATTGTGTATGGGAAATCTGTTTGTGCCCTAGGTTTTGTCTCTAATACCTCTGTGAAGGCCCAATAAGACATTCAATTTACACGTCCAAACCATATAGGAGAGACTTTTTCACTGGGAAAGAGATGGCAGCTATTAAAATGATAAGTGGGTTTCATATGGATAGAGGTTTATATGGAGCCATCGAAGTTGGCACACTGGACTAAGGAGGATGAGGTGAAGCAGGTGGGAGAGAAGGTATCATGGCTGTGGAGGAATGAGGATAGAGATCAGAAAATGTTATAAATGAACCTGAACCAAGTTTGGGAATTATGTGGCTGAGAATGAGTCCTCTAGATGGCCTATAAACAGCTCGGCATAGGAAGATGGAATGTTGGTGCCAATGGCCATGCTGTGGGAGTAGTAGTCATGCATAATGATGTAATTTCTCTGGTGTAAAAGGAATGAGGTGGTGGGTTTGGAACTGGTAGGATGTTGGGAGAGATGGTGTGCAATAACAGTAAGGCAAAAGGTGTGGGAGATGTTGAAATATAGGGGGTCAGCATCTACAGTGATGATTGGGGATCCAGGTGGTAATTACGTATGGATGGGAGAAAAATAGTGAAGGAAGTGGTTTTTGTCTTTCATTTGGGAAGCTAGGCTGTGTTAATGGTTTGAGATTCTTTCCATGGGCACACAGTAACCAACTACAGGGTGGTTATGTTTGTGGATTTTGGAAAGCCTGTGCAAGGTCACCGTGTGGAGTGTGTAAAAGGTGTGGAGGTAGATGAATCTGGGAGGTCAGTTCTGGGATGGGGCTGATGATTTGGATAGGGATTGGAGATTTTGATGGAGTTCTGGAGATGAGATCAGTGTGGACCAATGGCAACCCATGGACAGTGCATCTTCAGTAATAAGCAAGTCCTTGTCTAGTATGATGCTGAAGCTCAAAGACCTTCACATGCAGGTATTACCCTCTGAAACCTAAGCTGCAAACAGATTTCCTGTGCCACATTTGCAAATGACATTAACTGTTTGACCACTTCAATGAATCATCTGCAAAGGAGCACCCCTTTGTATCCAGTATCACCTTAGACTGGAACAACATAACTGTATCTTTTGCCAGAGTTTCAACCACTTTTTATTGAGCCCATAAATGAGAAACAAACCACTCAATGTCCTTCCCATCTCTCCCAAAGTGGTATCCTGATGCCATATCCTATACTATCAGAGACATGGTCACCTGTAAAATCAATTATATCAGCTTTTCTGTAACTTCTGTACAACATTTTATGTGAGCATGAGTAGTCTACCCAAACGAATGGTCACTGTCAAACTGTAGCCAAAAGCAGAGTCAACTGACCAGTACTGAGATGTGCTACTGAGCATAACATGCTCAATTTCAGTGACTGGTTTATAAAATGTGACAACTGGATCCTTTTCACTAACACCAGCCGGTGTTTCAACATGTCTCTCAATCCCATAATCCTCCTGACCTCAATCTTTGATAGACCCTGTCCCACATCAGTCTCCACCCTTTCCCTATGACTAACTTCACTCATCTTACACTCACACTCTCCGCTCTGCAGTCTCCCTCTTCCTCTGTTCTACCTACATCTTCCAGTCCACTTTTCCACATCACTGTGGGCTGCATGCAGCTACCACTGCCTGTGCAGAGGATGAGCTTTCCAGGGTTACATTCCTATTCTGTGTGACTGCTGAGGATACTTCTGAACCGTTAGCCATCCTGACTCTATGCTACACCAAAGTCCACGCTGCTTTTATCCACTCAACCAATTCACCTGACACAAATCCTCACTCCAGTTGAGCTGAAGCTAACAAATGGTGATTGCAGACCATGGAACTGCAGGGTGTCACAAACTATTTGGGTCAAACTAAAGCAGCTGATAGTGGGCCCACAACAGATAATATTTGTATAGGGCACCACTGGTTGGAAATACATATTTATATAACCAAAGTGTGCATTTCATGGGCAAGTTGATTGCTGCTTAATGCTGGGTGATTGGCCACATGATTCAACACCATCTCCTCGAAGTCTGAAGTTTGGACATATCTTTGGCAGGAACCTTGGCCAGTTCTCTGGGACATGAATGAGTCCATCTCTAGTAAGTTGGTACCACAGAGACTCTTTCTTTCTTTCTTTTGCTAGTGCCTTTAGCCTGCGGTTTGCATGGTCGGCATGTTTAGGTACAGATTTGGCAAGTTTAATGTTAAGGGGTGGCTGGATGACCTTCCTGCTGCCACCCCCCCCCCCCCCCCCCGGGACGGAAATAATGCACCACAGCTGTCTGCACCTAGTTTAATCCGTGGACTAGCGCGCACGTGTACAGATGTCAGCGAGTCATGTAACTGAGGCAGGACATGGGGACCAGCCCAGTATTCACCTAGGGGGATGAGGAAAACCGCCTAAAAACCACATCCAGGCTGGCCGGCACACCGGCCCTTGTCGTTATTCCTCCAGGCAGATTCGATCCGGGGCCAGTGCGCCTACCTGAGTCCAGGAAACAGTGCATTATCATTCTCAGCTAACCTGGCAGGTACGTTGGTACCACAGAGATACTGTACATTAAATGCACGTCTTCCAACTCTTGTGATGAGTAACATTCTGTCTCTGACTACATATCATGCACTGTAAACAGGAACATACCTCACCATGGATGTATCACAAACTGTTTGATGCAGTAGACAATTGACACCAGGAATAGTGGTGTGCAAGAAGCACAAGTTAATGTGCCAGTATGGTGATGCACTCAGAATGAAGGTTGTCACTTTGAAAAATTACTATGAGCTAACTTCTTCTGTGGTCTACATCCATAACACCATAAATATGCATTTCGAACCATTGGTTCCCTATCACAATATAACTAGTTGTGGATTCACTACCATCTGTTTAAATTTGACCCAAAAGGTTTCACGCACCCTGTATGCTTTAGGGTTACAGAGAATAATATGCTGACATTTAAAATTAAGAATCATTCTGAAGGTCATCAACAAACTGTTTCACTTGTCTGAGTATTTATGGATGTGATAAATAATTTTATTCCAGCATTTAGTGAGAGAGATAGCAAGTTGGAATAACTCCATCTGCTGTGAGTTCAGCTCCTGATGACAACTAAATTTTTCTCTTTGACCATTATACCCCTGGATACAGTAACCTACATAATTTATATGCTGGTGTCCAAAATTAAAGCAACAAACCATTATTTCACCATACTGAGTCTAATACTTGATATATCATACAAACTGTCAACAGATGTTCATATAATCGTGTCCTGCAAGGAAGATGGCATTCCAGTCAATGGGCAACCACACCAGCAATGACATCAGGGCATCTGTCAAATGGGATATTGTTTGCTAGGTAGTTCCACATCCACAATCACTGTGTACACTGTCACAGATGGTGCAATACAGCACAGAGAAGGTGCCTACCAAGCGCTTTGTGGTGGAGGGCCATGGGTAGAACTGAAGCAGAACAGTCACAAACTGATGTGGCCCGATGGCTTAATGTGAACTGTTCTATTGTTTTTTGGATGTGGCAACAGTTTATAGAGATCAAAACTGTGTCACGAAGACCAGGGCGGGGCTGATCACATGTAACATCAGAAAGAGAGAACCGCTATTTAGCTGTAAGGGCACAACGGTACCACCTTAGTACTGCATGCCAACTGGCATCTGACCTAGCAGCATCCAGCGGATATGTATCATGGCAAGTGGCATACAGAAGGATTTGGGAGAATGGCATTTATTGTTAGAGAACTGCTGTATGTCTACCTCTGACATGTTTTCACAGAAAGGAACATCTAGAGTAGAACCGTCAACATGCCATCTGGATGGTCAAACAGTGGGCCTGTGTTATTTCCGCAGATGAGTCCCAATTTGATCTGGGCAGTGATTCTCAATCGATTTGCATCTGGAGGGAATGTGGAACATGATTTTGACACCCATTATTGTCGAAAGAGACTGATATCAAGGATGATACCTAATGACATGGGCAGGGGTTATGTTGACCACTTGAACAACTCTTCATGAAACTGTACAGTTAAATCAGTACGGTTTAACTCTTGTCAGGTATCATGGTGAGATCTTTGGACCTCATGTGCAGTTTTTGTGAGGTGCTGTGGTTCCAGACTTTGTATTGCTGGACAATAATGCTCAACTTCATAGAGCACGGGTGGTTGATGCTTTCCTGGAGACAGAAGATATTGCATGCATGTTGTGGCCTGTTTGTTCTCTCAATTTGAAACCCATAGAGCACATCAGGGATGCACTAGGGACATGGGTTGCACCACGTCAGTATCCACCAATCATTCTCCAAGACTTTCGAGCAGTGCTGCAAGAAGAATGGGCAATTTTGCCTCAACATGAGATTGATGACATCATTCACAGTATGCCCCATCATCTGTCAGGCCTGTATTGCTGCCAGAGGTGGTCACACCCCATACTCAGCACAACCAGTTGTTGGAATGTGTGTGTAAATCCATTAGGTTGGAATAAATGAAGAATATTTTTGTCTGCTCTTATGCATGTTGCATTTGTTTACATTCTGTATTCTTTATATTGCTTCTACTTTACTGTCATCTGATTATATTGTTTTGTGGCAAAATATATGCAACCTTGCAAAATTTCAGTTTGTTACTTTAATTTTGGACACCAGTGTATGTAGTGTTTACATAACTATATAGAAATGTTGTCCAGGCTAAATTTCAGTTACATTTATTATTCAGGTTAGTACTTTTAATGTGCTGATTCTTGTAGTGTATGTAGTTAATTGAAAATAATGAGCTAATTCACACATTTAAATAAATTAACATACACCATTAGAAGGACTGGCATTCCAACTCTTCAGTAGTGTATTCCAGTTTTCATAAAACTGATTAACTTGTGAAAAAATTAAATATGAAGTTCCAGACCATCATAGGACTCTAACTGATAATGTTTTCATTGGTGAAGCTCAATGCAAGAAAGTAACTGTTTACCTAGTAACAAATGCTCTCTCTGATAATGACACTCAGTTAATTAGGATAAATAACACAGTGCCTTAAAGTACAGATACTCCACAGTGGAAATCATTTAGAATAATTGATGACTCCAGGACAAATGTTTTTAAGAATAGTTTATGTTTACAATGAATCAAATGTTAACATAAAATTTAATCTATTTTATGATAAATTCATATCATCATTTGAAAATAGCTGTTCAAATAAGCTAATTAGAAAGGACATTAAACAGCCATGTAAAAAAAAAAAAATGGGTCACTAGAGGGACTAAAGTATTTTGTGAAATGAAAAGGGAAATGTATCTGTTGGCAAGATCAAGTAGAGATCCTGTAGTAGTTGTACACTACAAAAACTACCACTACAGCTGAAAAGGAACAATGATGTACATAATTACAACACTAGAAGGAAAAATGACAATAATTATTCTACAGTAAGTTCATCTTTACCACAAAAAGGAGTGCACAATGCTGCAATAAATTTTTTTGATCACTTACTCAGTGATATAAAATAAAGAGCAAAGTGAAATTTTGAAAACAAACTGACAAAGTTTCTCTTTGGCAACTCCTTCTATTCCAACAGAGAATTTCTGTTATAGTAATGTGTAAAACATGGTGCATAGGAATTACTAACTCACATATGTATATTTAAAAAATAAACTATAAATCTTATAAATGTTCAGCATGTAGCCACATTTAGAAGTTAATTTGTGATGTTAATGTAAAATGACTCATTCCACATCATTATTATTTATCATACAAAATGATCCATGGAACATGAAGTTAACTATCTACTAACTAACTTACATTGTAGATTTTGCCTCCCTGCTTGTTACATTATCAAATTTGCTATTACATTTTTGTTGCCATGGTAATATTAATAAAGTTTCTCAGATGCTGCATAATGTATGATAACATAAAATGTTTCTTTTTAAAATGACAGCTATACTCATAAATCCCCATTGTGGATATCTAAGATGGTTCTGTAACTTTTTCTAATTTCCTACTTGCAACATATTTCATAAACCACATTACTGGATTAGCATGCAGTCCACACAGATTAGTAAAATTTAACCTAGCTATTTTTTTTACATGATTCTGTTGTTTCTGAAATAACAATTTGTTCATATGCCAGTCTTTATACAGTCAGACACCATGCAAAATGGTCAGGTCCAGGAGCGCTAGTACATGGAGAACATCTCTGTGAGTATCTGTAATAATGTTACAAAGTCTGTGTGAGTCATGCACTGTCATATCTTCTCTGCATTAATCTCTCATGAGTGTAACCTGCAGTTTGAAAGCTTACTAGAAACACCTATGTTAAATGTGCTCCCACCAAAGTAACAGCTATGTGCAACTATCCACGAAAATGAAACTTCCTGCCAGATTAAAACTGTGTGCCGGACCGAGTCTCAGTCCGGCACACAGTTTTAATCTGCCAGGAAGTTCCATATCAGTGCACACTCTGCTGCAGAGTGAAAATCTCATTCTATCCATGAAAATATTTGTCTATTAACTATCATTTAACATCTGGGTTTGTACAGTGATTGGGTCATGAGCTGATTCTTTCACTGATGTGGCTTGATTGACAACATTATAATGTGCACTGTCCTTTTCATTATACTATCACTGTTTCAAACTGTTATCATTGATTACTGTATCACTTGACTGAGATGATGTTACTAAGTTTATATTTGGACATAGCAGTGTGGAGTCTCCACATTTGGAAAACATGTAACTGTAAAATCATAGCTGGCCATCACATCATTTACAAGAGTCACTTAACTGTAACATCAGCATGATCCTAGTAAACATAAGAATGCCATCCCTATGTAGATGCAGGACAAAGGCACAAGAAAAAGAAGAAACTGTCAGAACATTTACATCTATACCATATTTTTGTGTCCCATGAAACAACTAGGATTGTGTGTAAAAAATAATGCAAACAGCTGCTCTTCACAGGGATGCCTGTAACAAGTCAAGATCTGTGTTGATGCAGTTCAGTCAGTGTCAACACCATTCTGATACATAAAAATACTTCCTTCTTTTTCTGGCAAAATCCCATGCATAAATTGCATGCATGAAAATCTCCCCCCCCCCCCTGTCTCTCTATCTTCCCGTGTGTGTGTGTGTGTGTGTGTGTGTGTGTGTGTGTGTGTGTGATGTAACAGCCTTATTTCTTGTATGAATTATTGTTTAGAAAGTTCTAGAAAGTCTACATAGAAAGATAATGACTTTTTAGTTATGTGTAGCATAAAAGTTCAGAGTAACTGGCTGTACTAAGAGCTGTAACTCTTTAGTGAGAATATGAGTGTATGTTAGCAACTGAAATAATTATAATTTAACAGAAAATTAGAGTGTTTTTGAACTAATTGTAACACTTCATATTTTATAAAACCCTGTATAAAAAAATCAAAGTATGTAAAAAATCAAACTGTGCCAGGCGTTTTCCTTTTCACTGCAAAACATATTGTTACACTTAAGTTTTTATGAATATATAATTTTTCATTGTAACATTAGAAATGTATCAGAATGTATTTTTCATTACAAATTGTTACTTTTCTACCTAAGTCTAGTATTGGGGCTAAAAAAGGCAGTGCAATTCACTAAGCTTAATTTAGGAATGTAGGAAGATCAGTGTCTAATCAACTTACATTGATGTGCATGTGAGCTTAAACTAAAGAATGGCACTTTTATAATAGTAGCCGTGTACAGGTCCCCATTGGGAAATTTTCAACTATTTTTGAAAAAATTGGATTCTTTGTAGTCTTATCTCTCAGACAGAGGAAAGCAAATTATTGATTGTGGGGATTTCAGTGTAGATTTGCTGAAAGAGTTCGATAGAAAGCTTGACCTTAAAGCATTCCTTGGTTCTTTCAATTTGGCATCAGTTATTGATTTTCCTTCTCGGATGGTACAGGAAAGCAGCACACTGATAGATAATGTTTTCATAGACCAAGATAAATTTAATCAAATAAAAACTTTTCCTGTTAGGAATGGTCTGTCTGATCTTGATGCACAGCTAGTTACAGTATATGATATAGCTCCATAGAATCCTCCAAAATAGCGTGTTCAAATAATTATTTAACAATTAAAAATTTTAGGGGAAGCTTGCGACAGTTAGACTGGGATGAGGTGTACAGGGGACATGATGCCAATTTAAAACTTAACCCATTTCATGATACCTTTGTGAGTATATTTGAAAACAGTTTCCCCAAGAAAACAGTGAAATATAATTGTAAGAAATCATTTAAAAGCCATGGCTTACTAAAGGGATAAAAATATCTTGTAAACAGAAAAGGGAAATGTATCTTATAGCTAGGAGGAGTAATGATCCTGAAACAGTGAAACATTATAAAAACTACTGCGCTGTATTAAGAAAAGTTATTAAAAAGTCTAGAAGTATGTGCATTATGTCTGAGATTAGCACATCTGATAACAAAATTAAAGCAATTTGGAATATTGTTAAAAGGGAAACAGGGCAACTGAGAGTACAGAAAGATCGTATTTCTATCAAACACAATGAAAAGTTTGTTAACAAAAAGTGAGAAGTAGAAAACAGTTTTAACAATCATTTTTTAAGTGTTGTAGAGAAAATAGAATCCAGCTATTCATTAGAAAATGCAAGGCAGTATATGGAAGAGGCAGTACCTACGCAATTTGATAAAATTGAAATTCATCCCACCTCTCCTACTGAAATTAGGAAAATAATAAATTCACTAAAAAGTAAAAGCTCACATGGAATTGATGGTATTTCCAAAAGAGTACTAAAAGCTTGTTCCCAACAAATAAGTAGGATTCTCAGCCACATATGTAGTAGCTCATCGAAACAGGGCATTTTTCCAGACAGACTCAAATATGCTATTGTTAAACCATTGCATAAAAAAGGCAATAGATCTGATGCTAACAACTACCGTCCAATCTCACTTCTGACAGCTTTATCAAGAATTCTTGAAAAAGGAATGTATTCAAGAGTAGCATTACATATTGGTAAAAATGAAGTACTAAGAAAATGTGAATTTGGTTTTCAGAAAGGCTTTTCAACAGAAAATGCTATATATGCTTTCACTGATCAAATATTAAATGCATTGAATAACCAAACATTACCCATTGGTATATTCTGTGATCTCTCAAAGGCTTTTGATTGTGTGAATCATGAAATTCTTCTAGATAAGCTTAAGTATTGTGGTACGAGTGGGACGGTGCACAAATGGTTTAATTCATACTTAACTCAAAGAATTCAGAAGGTTGAAATTAACAGTACAGATAGTCTGCAAAAACCAGCAGAGTCCTCTAACTGGGGAAGAACAATGTCCCACAGGGTTCAGTCTTGGGTCCCTTATTGTTCTTAAAAAATATGAACGGTTTGCCACTCTGTATTCATGAAGATGCAAATCTAGTTCTTTTTGCTGATGATACAAGTATAGTAATCACACCCAACAAGCAAGAATCAGCTGAGGAAATTGCAAATAATGTCTTTCAGAAAATTAATAAGTGGTTCTCTGCAAATGGATTCTCACTAAATTTCGAGAAAACACAGTTTATACCATTCTGTACAGTAAATGGCATAACACTATTGATAAATATAGACTATGAACAGAAGTCTGTTCCTAAGGCAGAATACTCAAAATTTCTGGGTGTGTGCACTGATGAGAAATTGAATTAGAAAAAAACACATGGATGATCTGCTGAAATGGTTAGGTTCAGCTACTTATGCTATTAGGGTTATTGCAAATTTTGGTGATAAACATATCCATAAATTAGCTTACTTTGACTATTTTCATTCACTGCTTTCATATGGCATCATATTTTGGGGCAATTTGTCATTAAGAGAGAAAGTATTCATTGCACAAAAGCGTGTAATCAGAATAGTAGCTGGCGCCCACCCGAGATCACCTTGTAGACATTTTTTAGGAACTTGGGATATTCATATTACCTTTGCAGTATATATATTCACTTATGAAAGTTGTCATTAATTACCAATTCCAATTCAAAAATAACAGTGAAGTTCATAGCTACAACACTAGAAGAAAGGATGATATTCACTATTCTGGATTAAATCTTACTTTGGCACAGAAAGGGATGAATTATGCGACCACAAAAATCTTTAGTCATTTGCCAAATAGTATTAAAAGACTGACAGATAGCCAACCAACATTTAAAAGAATTTCTGAATGACAACTCCTTCTACTCAACAGATGAATTCTTACATATGAAGTAGTAAAAAAAAAAAAAAATGTGTAAAGAAAACTTATTTTAAAGTGACACAGTCCACATCATTACAAAATGTCTTATTCATGATTTAGGGAACAAGATTAATGTATGTATGTATGTAGTTGTTTGTGTTTGTCAAAGAAGTACAGTGCAGTCATGTTTCAGATAATAACTGTGTTTTGTGCACATCATAATCATCAGCATTGTGATGTCAAAGATTGGATATGACTTTTTCAGTAAAAATTAGACTGATTATAGTGAGAAATTGTGAATTTATCTGTTACAAGTGGAATGAGTAAATTGAAAGAGATACACAATGACTATTAGGTTATTATTTTATGGTCAGGAATCCTGGATCTGTCTTGAGTTGATGTATGAACTAAGTCACCTAATAATTGATAATATAATTAATATTTTCGAAAAATCAGATAATTTTCTGATGAAACAATTGGATAGTTATGTTAGAGGTGCATGGGAAGAATGACTCTTGATCAGCCTCTGAATGAACTCTGATTTCTGTGGTTTCCTCATTATAATCATTTTGCAAGATGTTTGTGGAAGAGAATATCTTGCTCTTCTCTTCTACAAATGTATACTCTCAGGTTTTTGACAGTAAGCTCTGTGCACAATACCTCTTTTGTTACACCTATCACTGGAGTTTGATGAATGTCTCTCTAACACTCTTGCACTTACTATGCTCATTAAAAGTAATAATGTCCTTGCAGAAAGGAGGGAAGGAATACTAGGGTTTAATGCCTCATCAACAGAGAGGTTAACAGAGATGGAAATGTCATTGCAGTACTTTGAACAGAAATCTAACTTGAACTAGAAGTGGTAGTAGTGAAATCTTAAATTCCAAGTGGAGTGTGCATTGGATGGATAGGCTGGATTCCAATGATGGTGACATAGTTATTGTTGTGAAGAACTCTTTTATATCATCTGAGGTTATTACAAATTTCAAACATGAAATAATTTTGGTGAAGGTAAGGGCCTAAAGTGAATCAAACACAATAATCAGATTGTTATACAGACCAACTGTCTGAGGAGTTGTAGTGACAAAATTTCTCAAGGAGTCTATGGATAATACTACAGGTAAATTTCCTGGTGATGCTATAGTAATAAAAGAGATTTAAACTTATTATTCTGGGAGATTCAGATGCCTAAAGCAGATGGAATGGATAGGGATTTGTGTATTACTGTTCTGAATGTGTTATGCAAAAATTATCTTGAGTAGTTAATTACAGAACCAACTTGAGACTGTTACATCTGATGTATCTTGCTGGCAGCCAGACCAGGATATTTCAATTCAGTTAATCTTGTGATGGGAATCAGTGACCATCAGTGTTATCATATAAATGACTGCAGGTGTAAATAGGACTATTAATAGAGGTAAGAAAATATGCCTGCTTAGCAATTCAGAAGAAACAGGATGCAGATTGTGTGAACAGTAAACATCATATGTTCACTTCAGGACTAAAAATGTGGAGAATCAGTTGTTAGAGTACAAGAATATTGTATAATATGCTTTAGATAAGTATGTCCTGTCAAAGGTTGTGAGGGCTGGGAAAGACTCACTGTGGATCAAAAAGATTTAATCGTAGATTTTAATGAAGTGCAAACCTTGAAAAAGAATCTGACTATAAAATAAACATAAGGAAAGCCATACTAGAAGCATTCAGTGGATTTGAAAGTAAAATTCTATCTGCCCATCTGATGAAAAACCTTATTACATGTGAAGTGTGCAAAAAGTCAGTAAACACACAAAAACCACATTTAAATGGAGGATGAAACAGAGAAGCATGATAATCTGAATTCCATCTCCTAAAATATTTCATCATGGAAGCCCTAACTATGTTTCCTCTTTTCAACTGTCACAGTAACAATGAAAGGACAAATATTGAAATTAATGATCAGGGATTACAAAATCAACTAGAATACCTCGGCAAATTGTTGGTGACATCCCATGATGGAATACACCCATAATTCTATATGGATTATATGAAATGACCTGCTCTTCTTCTAGCAGGAATTTTTTATAGATCTCTAAAGCAATAACATGGCTTACTTTGTTTATCCATGAAATCTGAGTTTGGAAGTTATTTACTTAGAAAATTTCTTGTCATATACTCTGTGATCAAAAGTATCTGGACACCTGGCTGAAAATGACTTACAAGTTCATGATGCCCTCCATCGGTAATGCTGGAATTCAGTATGGTGGCCCACCCTTAGCCTTGATGACAGCTTCCACTCTCACAGGCATACGTTCAATCAGGTGCTGGAAGGTTTCTTGGGGAATGGCAGCCCATTCTTCAGAGTGTGCTGCATTGAGGGAGAGGTATTGATGTCGGTCGGTGAGGCCTGGCATGAATTCGGTGTTCCAAAACACCCCAAAGGTGTTCTATAGGATTCAGGTCAGGACTCTGTGCAGGCCAGTCCATTACAGGGATGTTATTGTCATATAACCACTCCACAACAGGCCGTGCATTATGAACAGTTGCTCGATCATGTTGAAAGATGCAATCGCCATTACTGAATTGCTTTTCAACAGTGGGAAGCAAGAAGGTGCTTAAAACATCAGTGTAGGCCTGTGCTGTGATAGTGCCATGCAAAACAACAAGGGGTGCAAGCCCCCTCCATGAAAAACATGACCACACCATAACATCACCGCCTCCAAATTTTACTGTTGGCACTATATATGCTGGCAGATGATGTTCACTGGGCATTCGCCATATCCACACCATGCCATCGTATGGCCACATTGTGTACCATGATTCGTCACTCCACACAACATTTTTCCACCGTTCAATCATCCAACATTTACACTCCTTACACCAATCGAGGTTTGGCATTTACCAGCATAATGTGTGGTTTATGAACAGCTGCTCGACCATGAAGTCTTCTCACCTCCTGCCTAACTGTCATAGTACTTGCAGTGGATCCTGACGCAGTTTGGAATTCCTGTGTGATGGTCTGGATAGATGTCTGTCTTTTACACATTATAACCCTCTTCAACTGTCGGTGATCTTTGTCAGTCAACAGATGAGGTCGGCCTGTACCATTTTGTGCTGTATGCATCCCTTCATGTTTCCACTTCACTGTCATGTCAGAAACAGTGGACCTAGGTATGTTTAGGAGTGTGGAAATCTCACGTACACATGTATGACACAAGTGACACCCAATCACCTTACCACGTTCAAAGTCCGCGAGTTCCGCAGATCACTCCATTCTGATCTCTCATGATGTCTAATGACTACTGAGCTTGCTGATATGGAGTACCTGGCAGTAGGTGGCCACAATGCACCTAATATGAAAAAAAGTATGTTTTGTGGGGTGTCCGGATACTATTGATCACATAGTGTACTGCTAACTCCATGTGACATGTTTCATATACTTCTCGGAACATTTGAGTGAACAGCTCTTTCTAAGAAGATCACTGAATGACTTGATATAGTAACTCACAAATAGCTGTGGGTAAGTGACTGTATAAGATATGACAATTATTGGGTCAAACTGGTGAGCTTCTGGTTGTTTTTGTGTTAAACTTTGTACTTAAAACAGTAACCAGGTTGTATCAATAATACACTAAAAAGCCAAAGAGACTGGTACACCTGCCTAATATCATGTAAGGTCCCTGTGAGCATGCAGAAGTGCTGCAGCATGACATGGCATGGGCTTGACTAATGTCTGATGTAGTGCTAGAGGGAACTGACATCATGAATCCTGCAGGGCTGTCCATAAATCCATAAGAGTACGAGGGGTTGAAGATCTCATCTGAACAGCATTTTGCAAGGCATCCCGCATATGCTCAATAATGTTCATGTCTGGGGAGTTTGGTGGCTAGCAGAGGTGTTTAAACTCAGAAGAGTGTTCCTGGAGCCACTCTGTGGATGTGTGGGTTGTTGCATTGTCCTGCTAGAATTGTCCAAGTCCGCCAGAATGCACAATGGACATGAATGGATTCAGGTGATTAGACAGGATGCTTTTCTACCTGTCACCTGTCAGAGTCATATCTAGATGTATCAGGGGTCTCATATCACTCCAACTCCACATGCCCCACACCATTACAGAGCATTCACAAGCTTGAATAGTCCCTTGCTGATATGCAGGGACCATGGATTAATGAGGTTGTCTCCATACCTGTACACATCCATCTGCTTGATACAATTTGAAATGAGACTCGTCTGACCAGGCAACATGTTTCCAGTCATCAGCAGTCCAATGCCAGTGTTGACAGACCCAAGTGAGGTGTAAAGCTTCAAGTGCAGTCATCAGGGGTACACAAGTGGGCCTTTGGCTCTGAAACCCCATATTGATGACATTTTATTGGATGGTTCACATGCTGACATTTTTTTGATGGTCCAGCATTGAAATCTGCAGCAATTTGCAGAAGGGTTGCACTTCTGTCAGGTTGAATGATTCTCTTCAGTCATCGTTAGTCCCGTTCTTGCAGGATCTTTTTCCGGTCGCAGCAAAGTTGGAGATTTGATGTTTTACTGGATTCCTGATATTCACAGTACACTCATGAAATGGTCGTATGGGAAAATCCCCACTTTACTGTTACCTCGGAGATGCTGTGTCCCATCGCTTGTGTGCCAATTATAACACCAAGTTCAATCTCAATTAAATCTTGATAAACTGCCATTGCGCCAGACACGTCTTGTCTTATATAGGCATTTCTGACCACAGCACCATATTCTGCCTGTTCACATATCTCTGTATTTGAATACGCATGCCTATACCAGTTTCTTTGACACTTCAGTGTAGTTTACAGCAAACATGGACTTGATAGCCATTCACAACATGTTTCTGAGGCAATTAATGGTACTTTATATCTCGTTGCACAAGTTACTTAGTATCCAACATGCTCATTATTTTTACAAACTTACAGATGCTGTTTCCAATCTCAAGTTATGCAGCCTTTATTTTAGTTGAATTTTCTTCACTGTTGCTTTTAGCAGTTGAACCAGTATCCACCAACACAGAGTGAAGGTGGAGACAACAAGAAGCATATCGAGGTTGGTGGAGCTTTTAACAACTGAACCAGTATCCACCAGCACAGAGTGAAGGTGGAGACAACAAGAAGCATATAGAGGTAGGTTGAGCGAACTGTTAAAATTGGTTGGGTTGTTTGAGGGAAGAGACCAAACAGCGAGGTCATCGGTCTCATCGGATTAGGAAAGGACGGGGAAGGAAGTCAGCCGTGCCCTTTCAAAGGAACCATCCCGGCATTTGCCTGGAGAGATTTAGGGAAATCACGCAAAACCTAAATCAGGATGGCCAGACGCGGGATTGAACCGTCGTTCTCCTGAATGCGAGTCCAGTGTGTTAGAACTGTTAAGGATGAGAAGATATAGTCCACCCCGTTGCAACCATTGAAGTATGTGACGTAGATAAGGACTTGGAGTATATATGGACTTGGAAACTAATGTGGGAATGTTTGTTAGGCTGTTGCAGATGGTCCTATTCTACACAACTACAACACCACAAAACTGTAGTAAAATACAAGAGGACCTGCATGGGATTGACACATGATAAAGGAACTGGCAGTTTACCAACTGAAAACCATAAAACACCTAGGTGTATGTATCTGGAAAGATTTAACATCGAAGGGTGACCTCACATTAATTATATGTAGGACAGGTACCAGTTCAGTCAAATCATCCTAAGGAAATTATTTCACCTAAGAAGCAAGTAACACACAAAACACTCATTTGGCATGTTTATGAGGATTGCTCATTTCTGAAATCCGTATCAGATGGGAGAAATAGATGAGAAAGAGAAGAAATAATGAAGAGTAGAACATTTTACCTTAGTTTCATTTAACTTATGTGAGACCGTCACACAGATGCTCATTCAATTCCAGTGGTAGACATCACAAGAGAAGTGCTGGTCATCATGGAGAAGTTTCCTTCAAAACTTCCAAGAACATATATTCAGAAGATAGCTGAGCATTGTATTATTTTCTCTGTTATAAATATTGTGAGACTACTATCATTGTACAATCAGAGAAATTCAAGCTCATACTGAGGCTCACCAACTGTTCTTCCCACGTACCATTCAATAAACTTAATAGGAAAATGAGATTGGTGTACATGGTATCCTTCGACACACAGTGTAAGGTGACTTGTGAAGCACAGAAGTAAATGTAGGTGTAGACTAACAAATTAATCAAATGTGCTACACACATTTCATGAAAGATTACTCTCTGCATGTCTGTTCATTCATTTTCTCTGACACTTACAAGAACCACAACTATGTAATAATTCACTGCTGTCGCTGTTAGTGTTAATAGTTTGTATTTAAAACTAGATATCTCACTTGAATCCTACAAGTTAAATACATTCCTTTATAAATGTCATTCATTGCCATATTAACATACAGTAGCTGTTTTTCATGTCTAAATCCACATTTATAATGTTACAAAATCTGATAAACTAATCTGTAAACCTGTCTCAAAATATCAGAAACATTTTATATTCAGCCAATTATTTGACAGGAAATGAGTAAAGACATTTACAGATAAACATGTACAGTACTTTATGTGTCATCAGTTAGATAAGTCACAGAAAATAACAAAATGAAAAAGAGATTTAGCTATTATTGTTTTGGGTGGGTGGAAAAGTTTTTAATATTTCTCCATAAGTTTAATAAACACAACAGATACTTGTAATAGAGAGCTTAGCTATCAATAATATATTCTCCTTAACTATTTACAACAGTCTGCCCAGGCTGGGATAACTTTTCGATTCTACGGCTGTAGAAATAACACGGTTTTCAGGCAAAGAACTCGTCACACCATTTTCAGAGTGTATTTCCACCCAGAAAGGAAATTCTTTGAAAGCTGTTTGACAGAAGGCAGAAAAGGTGAAAATCTGAAGGTGCAAGATCAGGTGTATAAGGTAGTTGTGGACCTACTTCCCAATCAGACTCCTATATAGTGTTTTTTATAGTCTACTACAATACGGGCAGGTGTTATTGTGGAGTAGCATCACTTCACACAGTCTTTCTGGTCACTGTTCTTGGATTGTGTCTGAAAGTCATCTCAGTTGTCGACAATAAATGCCAGGAGTGATGGTTACACCTTGGAGAAGGAATTTGTGGTATGCCACACCGTCCCTTTTCCACCACTTGCACAATCATCCTTTGTGAAGGGGAGTTGCTGATTTGTTTCGGGCCCAGAAATTCCTTTCTTGTCCTTATGTTAGCATAAAGACAATCACCAGTAATGATACAGGATAGGAATGGTTGGTGTTCCTCATGAGCGGCAATTGATGATGAGCAAAGACAGATTCATATATGGCAACTGTGATGCCTTGGCTAATAATGAGATATATTTTTTTTCCTTTCTTTTACTGCCTTGTACTACATAGATATATTTCTGATAATGTAGAATATTTTTCATTTGATTATATAGTGTAGAACATGAATTGTGTATGACTATGTTTACTGTCCTTTTTGTTTTGTATGAGTTCCTTATATAAAGACTCGGATCTTGTTTCTGATGATATTTCAGATAGTTTTATTAAATGTATTGTGTGAACCGGAATGCAGTAGCAGAAGTTCTGTAAGAACTGTGGAGCGAGAGAGGTATCGATAGTTGCCGGGTTGAACAGTGAGGAGACAGTGGCAGTTGGCGTGAAAGTGTGGTGGTATGGAAGTGAGTGCTGTGGTGTAGCAATGGTGTGCATTTAAAGCAATATTAATACTGGACTTTTTTTGTGTAAGATTGGTTTGAAATTTGACTTTATGATGGATATTCTAAATGGACATTGTATTATGCAAACACTGTTGGTTTTTGCAGAATGATGCCTGTGGCAGTGACAATGCACTCGTGAACAGACAGTATTGTCGTTGGTTTAGAATTGAGCTGCATTACATAAACTGTGAATTTAATATTGCTCATTTTCTTCACTATGATATGTGATGTGTGCTAAAACACTAACTGTCAATGTGGAAACTGTGAACTGTGTTGCTACGTAAGTGACTGTTTTTGTGGGAACAGTATCATTATGAAGTGCGAATATTGACAGTAGATGGACTGTTTAGCTTCACAATTGGCAAAGTGTAGCATGTGGAATGTTGCAGTTGAACTAATACGATCTTCAGGTGCTGCACAAGTAGTTACTTTGTTCCAGCCTATGACAAATGGATGCTACGCCACTTATTACCACTGCCAGTTGAAATAGAATGTAAGGAAAGAGGATATTTTAAGGCCAAGGACATGACTGGAGGAACTAATATGATTCATATCAGCAACTTGAAACTGATTCTGCCGCTGTCGCCACATCACACTGACTCATAACAGCTAAGACCTATAAACATTCCTCTCTTCGAGAAACACAATTGTTACCAATTTAATTGCTTTATGCTTTCTAATAGACTATCTCTTAATTTTTCTCTCTATAAATAGAAGTAGTGTATTGTAAGGACTGTTCACCTTCAGTGATTGTTGACACCACCCCTAAAAGCAGTTATTGTCATCATTTATTTGTTTTTGTTCTTCAGAGTATTTGTATTAGTAATTGCATGTGGGCCTGCTTTGATGTGTATCTGTAGTAATTTAGACAGGAGACTTTATGTGTTGCACTGCAAAATGTGGCCAAACATGTAAGTTGAGGCATGTGCCATTGACAATATTTACACCAACCACTTACAAAGAACTAGCTTATTTGCCATTGGTCCAAGTTAGCATATTGGAGAGAACTTTGAATCTGACAGTTGTCAAAGTACGTGATCTTTGTTTACATGCCACTTAATGTCATATTCCCATTCATTCATGCTTGGGTGCAAATTTATCTGGGTTTAATTGTTACCGGTAAGCAAAATTACTGTACACTGTGTCATTATTTATCAAATTAGCTTCATTTTTTAATTGTTTTCCACTATCAAAGGATTTTATTATTAGGAGTTTAACAGGATTTGGATACTTCTCATATAGAGGTGTGCTTTTGAAGTTTCCGAAAGTAAAAGGGATTCATGGGGTTTACACAATTTTAATTTTCTTCATGCAGTTTTTCTTTAAACATTTTTTTCTGATTACAAACTCATGGTCATAGTAAATCTCCAGGAACCATTTTCTTCACACCACCCACTGATTTTTGTGATTGTGGCTTAAAGCATGAGGTACCCATACACACAATTTTTGAACCTTCACCACCGCATGCAAATGAGGCACGATTAGAGGAACAATCACACTTCATCACATTTGCCAGCTCTTGAGTACACTATGTGGATCATTGTGGATTAATGTGTTTAAAGGATCTTCATCAGACCCTGAAGGCCTTCCCAAAAGTGGATGGTCACTAATGTCAAAATGATCCTCCGTGAGATGAGAAACCATTTTGTTGCCATGGTCTGTCGAATGGGGTTATCCCCATACATGATGCAAATGTTTCTGACTGCCTCTGCTGCTGCACCATGCTACTGAACTCAAACAGAAGAATACATCAGAAATTTTCTGATTTCTCCACTTGTCACTCCATTTTCTAGCATTCACAGCTTAACTCACTATCTCCAAATCGCAAAATTACAATATGTTAACTCAAGCAACAAAAGTGAACTATAAATAACTAATGACAATCAATAAATAGACCCACAGTAACCGGAATACCAACACACACACACACACACACACACACACACACACACACACACACACACACACACACACAAAAAAAAAAAAAACACTATGAACTTATACATCAACATAATACAAATTTAGGAATGATAATCTGAATTTATGTAAAAAGTAGCCACTTAATTTATCAAGAGAAGACATTAATTGAGGAAGAATCCTTTAATCTGTAAGCATAATGAAAGCATGTTTATATTACCTTTTCTGTCAGACTCTTGGCATTGTCATAAACAATCACTTTGTTTGTACTGACTGCATATGGTGTGGATGATTTGTCATCCCACATTGTTGTCCACATAGAACTATTAGTCTTTAGTTCCAAACATATCTGAAAATATACAGTTGATTGTGCCATCAAATAATTAGGCATATAATTGCAGCAGACAAAGGTTTAAATCATATTTTGCATTGTAGATTTTGTTTTTGTGTGTTATGTGGTTTGTGAATGATATACTCAATAGCTTGTTTAAAATTCACATGTGAAGAAGCCACCAAAATATATTCTAGTCATTGATCACAACTGTAAAAACAGCAGTCCACTCTCTGGAACTGTTGACTAATTTCACTCACATTTCCAATTTAATTAATGTACTGTAATGAATGTTTTTAATTTATTGCAATAACAATTTACTCTAACAATAGTTTTCAAAAGCAGTAGACAGTATGTTCCCCACAAATATTTATCAAACTGTTGTTTATATGTAGCCATATAATCAAAAATGTGCAGGTGTTATGTACAATAATAATAATAATAATAATAATAATAATAAAATACTGACTGTAGAACATGCCCCACACATTGGCTTACTACTGCCTGCTCTAGTCCCACCACTGGAAAAATGTATAGGATTACAGTCACACCAATATGTTAAATGTTAAACTATTCACATCATTTATTGGCTGATATGTGTTCACTGAATGCCATTTCATGTGGGAATGATCACCACCAAACTAGCAGAATGCATCAATGCAGATGAACTACCTATCCTGGAGACATGTTAAACTCATTTGCTGTTATGACAGCACCCCACAGGATGAGAATGCTTAACAGTGCCCATGGCCACAAGATTAAACAGACGTAACATTCTCTTTGGCTGTCATGCTCTCATAGTCGTGGGAGCTAAATAACTCTGAAATGAAAATGCTATTCAAAAACTAATTAAATTTGGATGAATATGGAAGAGAAGGAAATGCAAGTGAAGAGAATAAGACACTGATGAAAATGGATAGTTGCTATGTCCTGTACGTTGCAAAGAATCCAAATCCATTCAGATGTGTAACACACAATCTCATTACACTCATTTTCACATAGTACTTTGAAAACTGTTACAAAGACACTCACAGGGATACATAGTATGAGCAGACTCACTGACAGAATTGTTTACCTAGGGGTGGCAGTAAGCAGAGCTGGCCAGTGCTTACACTGAGTTCAGCCATCGTGGACCTCACATTGCACTTTATGCCAAGAGTTATTGCTGAGTGCTCACTAATCATCCATGTACTGAATGTCTCTATGTGGTTTCAAACTAAAGACGAAGTTGAAGAAGAAAGCCCAGAGGCCTGTTGATTCTTTGCTCATGCTTATTGAGTGCACTAATGTATCTGACTGTGGGTTTTTAAATTTTTGTGTGATGTTGATATGAAGCAGTAAGCAACTGCGAAACTACAAGAAAACTTAAATTTGTCATAAGAGAAGCTCCATTTTGTAAATGCCAGTTTCAACGTAAGTCACTAGGCATCTGCTAGAGTGTAGTCCTTTTTCACAAAATAAACTCCAAAGTAAATTAAGAAAGTATTTTCTGAGTATATTCATTGCTTCATTCTTCAAGAAGCACTCTGTTCTGAAGCATTAGGGAATGATGAAGATGAAGGTGACGATGAAGATGATGACACGAAAATGATGGAAACATATACAAAACAAGAGAAGGAGAATTGTCAGCTTCGTAGTCCATCGCCACAGCTTTAGCAGGATTCTTAAAAGTGAGATAAAACTCAGACAGGTAAAAACTGTGACTGGTGACTGAAGGATACACTGCAGGATACACCGAGAAGGGTCAGCATGGTGCAACAAAAATTAGTCGAGCAACTAAGGTGGAGTGAGGAAATGCAGCAGACTATAGAGAAAATTAGTTTAAAAGTTAGATAAATAGAATACATACATAAAAGTTCAAGAAATGTGTGACAGTGCAAAAGGAGAAAGTAGCCTGAGGCCACTCGGAGCACGTGCCACAGTGAGAGGTACTGACCGAATACGGAACTGCACAAAATTTTGATATAAAAGCCACTTTCCCTCTGGAAACACATAACTTTGGTAGTTTCTGACTCTCTGTCTAAGAGGATCTGAGGTAATGAGATAGACAGGTTGATTGCTTGTCTCAGATCAACCAGCAGGTCACAGTGGGTGAGATTATGGGTTATCATGAGAGGACTGTTACAGCTGCATCGAGGGGAATCCTCTTGATGTGAAAGAAAATCGTGAGCAAGTCTGGTGTGGCTGATATGCTTTCTGCACATTAAGATTTCAACTTCCTGAGAGGTCTCAACAGAAATATGTCAGGCATTGGTGGTGCCGTTGATGCTCTTAGCTTGTTCTTGTGGTAGCCTGGAATTCCATATCCTAGTTTTCAAAATGTGATGTTGCGGTTGCAACGTTAAGTCTGTGCCTCAGATTCCAAGTTAAAGTTTGTGTCATGTGATTGCTTCATTAGTTAATTTGCCAGCAAGTTCATTTCCTGGAATACCCATGTGGTTCAATATCCAGATGAATGTTACTGTTGTACTGGAGCTGTGGAGTTCAACTAATAGGTCTTGGATTTTAACTCTAGGATACTCACTGTAGGCAGTTATAGAGTCTTTTGTGGCAATAGTTTTAATGTGCTGCAGAGTCCATAATATGGTGACCATCTCCGCAGTGTATAATACTGTATGCACTTGACTGAGAATACTTCTCTTGCCCCCTTGCATCTGCAAAAGCAAAACTGACCCTGCTATTAAGTTTTGATCCATCTGTGTAGATGCATGTTGAATTTGGGTAGTCATGGAGAACCAAATGGTACAGACATCTGAGAATCATGGGACTAACAATTTTCTTAGTGCCAAAAAAGAGGTCCATTTGAATCATGGGACTGGATACATAGCTATGGGGGCTGGGAAGAGAGAACTCTACAAACACAGACAAGAAGGCTAGTTAGAGACCCTTGCACAGAGCCTCCAATTATATCCCATCTAGTCTACTTTATGAACAGTGTGAACTGTTGATCGTGAAACAGAGTTGACTAACACAGATCGGTAGACATCTGACAGATTGTGAGATCATAATTCAACAAGAGTTGTTGACATCTGACCCTGAGCGGTGGGACACCAGCTTCCACCAGTAGGCTGTCCATACTGGGTGTATACGTGGACAAGAAAAAGAAAGTCCTTGATTTCCTAGTTAAAAATACATTTTTTCCACATGGGAAACTACACTTTTTCATGGGTGAAAATACACTTTTTCCATGTTAAGTGACAATATGCTTTCCCTTGGAGCTATAAAACTTACAAATCCTTTGAATGGTAAAAGTAATATACACCAGTGTTGAACTTGCCAGCACTTTAGGAAAGGAAACCCAGCAAAACAGAATGAATTTTGGAAAGATCTTTGTTGCACAGAAACTTGTATATTGCATACTTTTGTATTATGAAAGTATAAATACAAATTCTGTCGATTACAGCACAGTAGCTTTCAAAGCAATGAAAGCAAGATTTTGATGCAGTTTTGTTAGCCAATAACATCACTGTTCAGTGGCATGAACACATAAATAGGAAAAGTTACTGATTTAAATTAATATACATTCAGTACAGCTACATGACAAGCTAATCTTTCACCTATAATACTGGCATTAAATTTTTTTGTTATTTTCTCTGAGGGTGTGCTTAGGCATGATCCTAAGAGCACAGCTTAAATTTCAGCAGCTGATTGCTTGGTTGGTTGATTTGGGGCAGGGGACCAAACAGCAAGGTCATTAGTCCCATTGAATTAGGAAGGATGGGAAAGGAAGTCAGCCATGTCCTTTCAAAGGAACCATCCCGGCACTTGTCTGAGGTGCGGAAACATGTGCGTAGGGAAATGAAACCTAAATCAGGATGACCGGACATTTGTTTGAACCGTCGTTCTTCCAAATGTGAGTCCAGTGTGGTAACCACTGGGCCACCTTGGCAGCAGTTGAATGTTTATGACAAGGAAAATTATAAATTTCACTGCTGTGCACTGAACATTTGTGGGTTGCCTGACTGAACAAATGTTCTGATGATCACTTTGATTTTTCCACAGAAAAGCCAGTTGCAAGCGAAATTGCTCAAGAACTCCCCTCACACTTTTATAGTTTCCACCATTGTTATTCCATAATTTGTAATCTATGAAAGAACTAAAATAAGCATGAAAAACTAACCTTGAAGCTTGGTCTTTTTTAGCATGTTATACTTTAAGATATATCAAACACAAATACACGAGTAAGTTTTAAATAATGGCATTAATGGCTGGTCTTCAAGCCCAAAATTATTCTAAGTGGCTGGTCCTCAGAGTGTTAAGATTTGAGTGAGAGTCAAATGCTCTGTGGTTTAAGAAATTAAGTGCATTTTCTAACATGTATCATAATTCAGCTTGTGTAAAAGGAAATTTACTTTGAAAGTAATGCTTCTTAAACTGCCAATCACAATATTTTCTCATGACCTGTTATAAATCTAAACGGGTTGTTACATCATGCTCATTGAAAGCAGTTTGTTGTTACAAAGTATTGCACAGTCTTTGTTCTAAGGCCATCAACACATTTTGATGTTGACAGATGCTTATGTGCAGTTTGTTTTGTTGTAAATGGCACATTTTCTTTGCAACTAAAATTTTATTTTGGTGCTCTTCTCTTGTTTCTATTTCCTTACTGCAGTATTATTCTGCAGTAGTGGGCCAAAGTAAAATTCTTTGTTAGAGTATCAGTTATCACCAGTTAAAATTACAAAAATTTAACTGTTAACTAAAACAATGAAAAATTTCTGGAATTCTAAAAGATGTTTTGTAAGGCGGGCAAGTCCGCAGCTCGTGATCGTGCGGTAGCGTTCTCGCTTCCCACGTCCGGGTTCCCAGGTTCGATTCCCGGCGGGGTCAGGTATTTTCTCTGCCTCGTGATGACTGGGTGTTGTGTGATGTCCTTAGGTTAGTTAGGTTTAAGTAGTTCTAAGTTCTAGGGGACTGATGACCATAGATGTTAGGTCCCATAGTGCTCAGAGCCATTTGGACCATTTTTTTAAGGCGGGTAACCACAGCCAAACCTCCACATTTTTTCAAAGAAAATTCCACACTGGCAGTACGAATGATTTTTATTAAATCTGCAAGCGGTTTCGCACCACTTATCGGTGCATTCTCAGGCAATCTCTACAAAAAATAATATAATAAGATCTCATATAAACTAATTGATCCCCCAATTCTGAGGTGTAACTTAAACTTTTAAATAGCCAGTTTTTTGAATGAAATAAGAAAGTACTCACATATGCTATTTATAACATGGTAACATTGAACATTGCCCTGTAGACACTCTCTACCATTCACATCCAATACGCCGTCATCTGGTGAAAGCGGTAGTTAAAATTTAAAAATCTTTTTAAAAAATTTTTTAAATGATGGGAGCGGCAATGGCCTAGAAAATAAAAACAAAATACGATGCTGATAAAACTTCCCTAAGCATGAACGACGAGGAGCAGAACATTAGCATGAACAAACAGCAGAATTAGGGCCATGTAAACATATCAGAACACACTGTGCAAGTTGTGAGGAGCCTCGCGGCAGTGGACATGGCCTGACTGACTGGCCAAAACCCACAAAGCGCTCACGCAGTGGCGCGAGAATTGCCAGAGGCCAGATGACGTGTATAAGGTGTGTAGAGTGAGGGGTGCTGAACATTTGATAAACAATTCCTTATGTCTACTTTTTTAAGTCTAATACCATACTAGGTGGCCAATATAAAAAATGGGCAGTAGTTAAAACTATATGAATAATAATTGTGGTTCTTAATGTGTAAGGCCCACAGTGCACCTAAAAATATATTGGACAGAACCTACTAACAAGTAAGCTATAGGGGTAAGGCTATCTGTTTAAGAATCAAAATTTTCTAAAAGACCTTTGTGCCTCAGATCGGTCTGGGTATTAAGTGAGGAGCGAGGGGATTACTTCAGAACTCTGAAGATTTCAACCTCTTCCAAAACATTAAGGGTGTTGCCCTTACTTTCCAAGTGTAACACCAGCATGTTGTTCTGGATATCAGTGATATGGTGACCCGTTTCCCGCAAATGCACACCTACAGCCGATTTTGAGCCTAGGTCATTGGTGTGCTCCTTAAAGCGGGTCTCAAAACTTCTCCCTGTCTGGCCTATGTACTCCGCATCACAATCATCACAGGTGATACTATATACCCCCGACGACTTGAAACTATTCCATGTTGCGGCCTCCTCGTGCCTGAACTTCTGTCCATTGTTGTTAGGAATATAAAAAGACGGTTTTATTCCCTTAGAACTTAAGCATTTGCCGATTCTGCTTGAAATGTTACCATAGAAATGTATCCTGTGGAATTTATGCCCAATAGCTAATCCGCTATTGGGGGATCGAATAGTTTGTATGAGCTCTTATTATATTATTTTTTGTACAGATTGCCTGAGGATGCACTGATAGTGGTGTGAAACCGGTCACAGATTTAATAAAAATCATTCATACAGCCAATGCGGAATTTTCTTTAAAAAATTCTAAAAGATTCCTGGGTTTATTCCAGATTTTTCCTAAGTGAAAAAATTCCCATGTTTCCTTAAATTTCGCAGTTGTCCTGGGGCATATACACCCCGCTATAGTGTCTGAACAGAAAGCTCCAATTACTGACTGCACACTACTGCGAATGTAACTCCATCTTATGGTGGAGTATGGGGCTACGGCTGTTCAGTGTTCAATAAAAATAATACCAATCGCTGTTGTATAGGTTTATTTCTAGGCAACCAGTTTTGATGTTACACTACTTCAACTTCAGGCCTAAACTGCTCCAATCCAGTAAGTAACCTTTGTGTTACAAATATAGCAGTACCTTTAACTGGTCTCATAATAGCTATTACGAGACCAGTTAAAGGCACTGCTATATTTGTAACATGAAGGTTACTGGATTGAAACAGTTTAGGCCTGAAGATAATGTAGTGTAACGTCGAAACTGGTTGCCTAGAAATAAACCTATACAAAGGCGATTGGTATTGTTTTTATTGAGCACACTACTATGGTGAAAAGGATCTAACAAGTTCAATACTGATGGTGGTACTGACCCACAAGCAACACATACATGGCTAATGCAGGATAAAATCAAAGTTATGTAGAACTGCAGAAGAGGGCTAGTAAGAAATCTGGGGTATTAAGTTTCCTCATGCAGTTTTCCTTGAGTTGGCATACAAGGGGCAACCGTGTTAGCTCACTGCCAAATAACAGGCCTAAGAATGTGAAAGTTTCAACAACTTCAAGTAACTGGTTACTGATGTAAAGTTCTGGGTGCAGGTGCACAGTCCTGAGTCTATAAAAGTGCATGACACAAGTTTTCATGTTAGAAAATTGACATCCAAGATTCAGGACCCATTTATGTACTTTCTCAATGGCCTCCTGAAGCTGATGCTCTGTGACGCACAGAGATGTGGAGCTGTAATAGAGGCAAAGGTCGTCCACATACATCACGCTGAGACTGTAGGTCTCATGCGGTCACGACACCATTGATTGTGATGGCGAAGAGAATTACGCACGGAACTGATCCCTGAGGGATCCCAGTTTCCTTTGCATATTGGTTGATAATGTCTGAACCTATGCAGACTAAATAGAGTCAAAGGGATAGGAAATTTTGTATAAAAATGGGTAAACAACTCTGAAAGCTCCACTCATGCAGAGCAGACAGAATTAGATGGTGCCAGGCAGTATTGTATGCCTTCTGCAGATCAAAAAACACAGTAATCAGGTGTTGGTAATGCCTGAAAGCATTATGCATAGCAGATTCCAGATGACTCAGTTGGTCTGTAGTGAACTGGAACACTATAAAGCCAGTTTGAAATTGCAATAAATGCCCTCTGGCTTCCAGGCACCGCAACACTTCTTTTGAATAATTTATACAGATGGTTCATTAGAGAATTCGTGCTACAGTCAGTGAAAATTTGAGGGTCTTTTCTTGGGTTCAGGACAGGCATAACAATATTCTCCTGCCATAGGGGAGGAAGGGGGGGGAAGAACTCTCCTTCCTGCCAAATGTGATTTAAGAACCCCAGGATGTGTTTTATGCTGTCGTTCTTAAGGTGTTTAAGAATTTTATTATAGATTTTATTGAGACTAGGGGCTGTGTTTTTTTGATTTTATTTGATTTACTTTCATTCCAATTGATCCATAGTGAGGAGGTCCTCCAGGATGTAGAACATGTCAGAAAAACAACAATACATGACGAATATTTACAACTCAAACAAATAAGCTAATGTACCATTCCACAGGACCCAAGTGGAATGATCATCATTTTTTAATGAACACTATATGAAAGAATCATTTTACAAATAATAATGCACTGAATTTAAAATAAAAAAAAAAGTTTTTTTATTTATTTATTTATAGGGTAATAAACGTGTAATACAACTACTATAATACTTATTTACAATGAACACATTGCTGCACTGAAATTATGCTTAAGGGTTCTACTGAGAAATTCATCAATGGAGTAGAAGGAGTTGGCCACCAATAAATCCTTTAGGCTTCTGCTAAAGTGCTATCAAATTCCTATTCACTAACTGGAATATTGTATGAACTAAGACCTTGTGTAAAGAAGGATTAGTAGTTTTGCTCTGCCATATGCTTCTGGGTTAGGAAATTAGGATGGCAGTCCCTGCATGCCAACACCTTGACAAAGTGTGCCACAAAACACTCAATAATGACCACAGGACTAGTACAGATGTCGCCACTGAGGGAGATGCCAGAAATAACTATGGATGGTGGGTGGCTGCAAATGTCATGGAGTTTAGTTCATACTTGAGATTAAGTGGTGTGGGCTCTCATTACTGCTACATACCATTCCTAACATTCCTGCTTGCACTTTTTCTTTTTATTAAAAACTGTACCTTTGTTTGAAGTCCCTTGAATAGCTATTAAATGATCCACAAAAGGTTGATGTTAGTGTCATTGGAATCCTCTCCAGTGCTCTTTGATAGCTGCCATTATTTCTTGAGGCCACCATGACTCAGGTTTCTGGCAGGAAGTGCCTGAAGAATAGACTATTGTTGCTTTCACAACTCATAAAATTGTTTCAAAAGTATCTTGTGCCACTCCTTTGATATCCTTCTGTTCTGGAGGTGAAAGTTTGCCAGCTGACTTTCCAAAGAGACTAACATGATTTAAGTTCCATTGATGGGTTGTCTGAGAAAGAGAGATTGATAGAAAAGTGGTTGCTGTTGCAGAGGTCACACTGGAGAGAGACCTGGGCTGCAAACAGTAGGATCTATGGCTTAGTACATTTCATGGGCTGTACTGAAATTTGTTGCAGGTCCAGCATTAAGTAGACAAACTTCCAGGTCTGAAAATAATTGCTTCACTATTTAGCACCTGTTAGATGTGATTTCACACCCCACAGAGGATGTTGAACTCCCTCCATAGGAGTCAAGGTGGAAGCAGCTGTTGCACCAACTCAACCAGCTCATGACGCTGTGTAGAGCTGTCTGGAGGTAGACACATATTACATACTGTTATCCTAACTGAGACAGGCAGACATGAACAGCCACAGCTTCTAGCACAATGTTTGGCAGCACCTGCTCACTGGTAGTGTCAGAGCATATGAGCATGCAGACTCCTCAGACTCCTTCTTGCTGTTAATGCGACTTTTTACAGTAGGACTTGTAGTTAGTAAAAGAAGGGAGTTGGATTTCAGAGAACCGTGTAAAAAAGGAGCCATTTCTGAATTTTACTGCTCATGGGATGAGCAAAGCTATCCTTCAATATACGATGACCTCATTGTTGATGAAATCGGAATATTGATGTGTTCATTAAAGGTGATCCTGCCAAAGTGTATGAAGTTATGTCAACCCTATCGCATGTACTTTTACTGACATGTGAAGAATTATATTTGTCAATTACAAAAGTGACCCATCCTCCTTCTACAGCAAATAGAAATCACAAGTAAAAACAGTGCAATTAATGAAATACATGCCTCAATCTGTGGACAATCGGTTCCAGCTTTTGAGAAGATACTTTGACATGCTTAGTAGAAATTTTTGCCAGAGTGAGAGGTATTTAGCAATGTTAACAGTATTCCTGGTATTTACATTGAAAAATATAACTGTGGCATATGTGCCTACACATGTTGCTTGTGACACTCTGAATTTTTGTTATTTGACAGTTTCCATGATATATATCAACCAGGGAATGCATTTTCAGAACTGTGCTCTTAGCCACCATGCTACCAACTCACCTATTACACTCCTGGAAATGGAAAAAAGAACACATTGACACCGGTGTGTCAGACCCACCATACTTGCTCCGGACACTGCGAGAGGGCTGTACAAGCAATGATCACACGCACGGCACAGCGGACACACCAGGAACCGCGGTGTTGGCCGTCGAATGGCGCTAGCTGCGCAGCATTTGTGCACCGCCGCCGTCAGTGTCAGCCAGTTTGCCGTGGCATACGGAGCTCCATCGCAGTCTTTAACACTGGTAGCATGCCGCAACAGCGTGGACGTGAACCGTATGTGCAGTTGACGGACTTTGAGCGAGGGCGTATAGTGGGCATGCGGGAGGCCGGGTGGACGTACCGCCGAATTGCTCAACACGTGGGGCGTGAGGTCTCCACAGTACATCGATGTTGTCGCCAGTGGTCGGCGGAAGGTGCACGTGCCCATCGACCTGGGACCGGACCGCAGCGATGCACGGATGCACGCCAAGACCGTAGGATCCTACGTAGTGCCGTAGGGGACCGCACCGCCACTTCCCAGCAAATTAGGGACACTGTTGCTCCTGGGGTATCGGCGAGGACCATTCGCAACCGTCTCCATGAAGCTGGGCTACGGTCCCGCACACCGTTAGGCCGTCTTCCGCTCACGCCCCAACATTGTGCAGCCAGCATCCAGTGGTGTCGCGACAGGCTTGAATGGAGGGACGAATGGAGACGTGTCGTCTTCAGCGATGAGAGTCGCTTCTGCCTTGGTGCCAATGATGGTCGTATGCGTGTTTGGCGCCGTGCAGGTGAGCGCCACAATCAGGACTGCATACGACCGAGGCACACAGGGCCAACACCCGGCATCATGGTGTGGGGAGCGATCTCCTACACTGGCCGTACACCACTGGTGATCATCGAGGGGACACTGAATAGTGCACGGTACATCCAAACCCTCATCGAACCCATCGTTCTACCATTCCTAGACCGGCAAGGGAACTTGCTGTTCCAACAGGACAATGCACGTCCGCATGTATCCCGTGCCACCCAACGTGCTCTAGAAGGTGTAAGTCAACTAGCCTGGCCAGCAAGATCTCCGGATCTGTCCCCCATTGAGCATGTTTGGGACTGGATGAAGCGTTGTCTCACGCGGTCTGCACGTCCAGCACGAACGCTGGTCCAACTGAGGCGCCAGGTGGAAATGGCATGGCAAGCCGTTCCACAGGACTACATCCAGCATCTCTACGATCGTCTCCATGAAAGAATAGCAGCCTGCATTGCTGCGAAAGGTGGATATACACTGTACTAGTGCCGACATTGTGCATGCTCTGTTGCCTGTGTCTATGTGCCTGTGGTTCTGTCAGTGTTATCATGTGATGTATCTGACCCCAGGAATGTGTCAATAAAGTTTCCCCTTCCTGGGACAATGAATTCACGGTGTTCTTATTTCAATTTCCAGGAGTGTATAATGCTACACACATGAACTGATGAAGTAGCATCAAAACTTTGAGCATCATTTTCTCAGAAGCTATTAAGTGTTGGCAATTAAGACAAAATAGATGTCTCTTTATTTCCACTGTTCTTGCAAAAACAGTTTTGACTGTGTCAGAGAGTGACCTATTGCGTGTTCCCCCTGGTAGTATCAGTGGTAGACACTCCAACTACACTCGTGCTCATAAATTAAGGATAATGCTGATACACGGTGAAACAACACTCTGGTGGGCAGTTTGTGGGTTTAAATCACCTCAGGGTATGACCGTGCAGTGCATTTGACCTGTGGTCGTCACACGGTGGTGCTGGCAGCAGTCCACACACACAGAGGTGTGTCGGTGCACGCCAGAG
Organism: Schistocerca serialis cubense; assembly: GCF_023864345.2. Lineage (NCBI taxonomy): Eukaryota > Metazoa > Arthropoda > Insecta > Orthoptera > Acrididae > Schistocerca > Schistocerca serialis. Next base: position 10,316,553 of record NC_064640.1, read on the forward strand.
TACGGTGCAGCGAGTAAATGTGTGCAGACATTTTCAGACGTGCTAATGGTGACTGTGTGTTGAAAATGGCTCAAATAACACATATTGATGACCTTATGAGGGGTAGAATACTAGGGCAACTGGAGGCTGGTCAAACACAGCAGGTCATAGCATGGGCCCTCCGTGTACCACAAAGTGTGATCTCAAGATTATGGCAATGATTCCAACAGACAGGAAACGTGTCCAGGTGCTACAGTATGGGACGCCCACAGTGTACAACGCCACAAGAAGACTGATATCTCACTATCAGTGCCCGCAGACGGCCACGGAGTACTACAGGTAGCCTTGCTTGGGACCTTACTGCAGCCACTATAACAGTTGTCTCCACACACACAATCTATAGACAACTGAACATACATGGTTTATTTGCCCAGAGACCTGCAAGGTGCATTCCACTGACCCCTGGTCACAGGAGAGCCTGTAAAGCCTGGTGTCAAGAACACGGTACATGGTCATTGGACAGACGAGTCTAGGTATAGTCTGAACAGTGATTCTCACCAGGCTTTCATCTGGCATGAACCAGGAGTAAGATACCAACCTCTTAATGTCCTTGAAAGGGACCCTTATGGAGGTCGTGGTTTGATGGTGTGGGGTGGGATTATGGTTGGTGCACGTACAACCCTGCACGTCTTTGACAGAGGAACCGTAACAGGTCAGGTGTATCGGGACGTCATTTTACAGCAGTATGTCTGTCTTTTCAGGGGGTGCAGTGGGTCCCACCTTCCTCCTGATGGATGATAACGCATGGCCCCACTGAGCTGCCATCATGGAGGATATCAGGTGAATGGAGTGGCCTGCCTGTTCTCCAGACCTAAACCCCATCGAGCATGTCTGGGATGCTCTCGGTCGACATATCGCTGCACGTCTTCAAACCCCTACGACACTTCAGGAGCTCCGACAGGCACTTGTGCAAGAATGGGGGACTATACCCCAGCAGCTACTCAACCACCTGATCCAGAGTATGCCAACCCGTTGTGTGGCCTGTGTACGTGTGCACGGTGATCTTATCCCATATTGATGTCAGGGTATATGTGCAGGAAACATTAGCGTCTTGTAGCAAATGTGTTTCGGGATGGTTTTCTCAACTTATCACCAATACCGTGGGCTTATAGATGTGTGTCATATGTGTTCCCTATGTGCCTACACTATTAGCAACATTTCTGTTTAATGCCACGTTGTGTGGCACCACATTTTGCAATTATCCTTAATTTATGAGCATAAGTGCAGAATAACGGTCCATTCAAGTACTTTAGTATGTGCACTGTCAGCAGGGGTACTTCACGGGTCGACAGTGGCTCAATAATAACCAGAGAAAAGAAACCTGTGAGAGGAAATGAAAACTCACTGTACGAATGAATCTACAGGAAGAGAGAAAGTCCAAATGCTTGTAGAGATGTGCAAGTGCGTCACTAAGCATGCGGCTGGCGACTGAGCACTCAGCAATAACACATGGCATGATGTGCAACATGAGGTCCACTGTAGTTGAACTCAGCGTAAGCACTCCTGCTCAGAATGAGATTTTCACTCTGCAGCGGAGTGTGCGCTGATATGAAACTTCCTGGCAGATTAAAACTGTGTGCCCGACCGAGACTCGAACTCGGGACCTTTGCCTTTCGCGGGCAAGTGCTCTACCAACTGAGCTACCGAAGCACGACTCACGCCCGGTACTCACAGCTTTACTTCTGCCAGTATCTCGTCTCCTACATTCCAAACTTTACAGAAGCTCTCCTGCGAACCTTGCAGAACTAGCACTCCTGAAAGAAAGGATATAGCGGAGACATGGCTTAGCCACAGCCTGGGGGATGTTTCCAGAATGAGATTTTCACTCTGCAGCGGAGTGTGCACTGATATGAAACTTCCTGGCAGATTAAAACTGTGTGCCCGACCGAGACTCGAACTCGGGACCTTTGCCTTTCGCGGGCAAGTGCTCTACCAACTGAGCTACCGAAGCACGACTCACGCCCGGTACTCAGTTGGTAGAGCACTTGCCCGCGAAAGGCAAAGGTCCCGAGTTCGAGTCTCGGTCGGGCACACAGTTTTAATCTGCCAGGAAGTTTCATATCAGCGCACACTCCGCTGCAGAGTGAAAATCTCATTCTGGAAACATCCCCCAGGCTGTGGCTAAGCCATGTCTCCGCTATATCCTTTCTTTCAGGAGTGCTAGTTCTGCAAGGTTCGCAGGAGAGCTTCTGTAAAGTTTGGAAGTTAGGAGACGAGATACTGGCAGAAGTAAAGCTGTGAGTACCGGGCGTGAGTCGTACTTCGGTAGCTCAGCTGGTAGAGCACTTGCCCGCGAAAGGCAAAGGTCCCGAGTTCGAGTCTCGGTCGGGCACACAGTTTTAATCTGCCAAGAAGTTTCATATCAGCGCACACTCCGCTGCAGAGTGAAAATCTCATTCTGGAAACATCCCCCAGGCTGTGGCTAAGCCATGTCTCCGCTATATCCTTTCTTTCAGGAGTGCTAGTTCTGCAAGGTTCGCAGGAGAGCTTCTGTAAAGTTTGGAAGGTAGGAGACGAGGTACTGGCAGAAGTAAAGCTGTGAGTACCGGGTGTGAGTCGTGCTTCGGTAGCTCAGTTGGTAGAGCACTTGCCCGCGAAAGGCAAAGGTCCCGAGTTCGAGTCTCGGTCGGGCACACAGTTTTAATCTGCCAGGAAGTTTCCTATCAGCGCACACTCCGCTGCAGAGTGGAAATCTCATTCTGGAAACATCCCCCAGGCTGTGGCTAAGCCATGTCTCCGCTATATCCTTTCTTTCAGGAGTGCTAGTTCTGCAAGGTTCGCAGGAGAGCTTCTGTAAAGTTTGGAAGGTAGGAGACGAGATACTGGCAGAAGTAAAGCTGTGAGTACCGGGCGTGAGTTGTGCTTCGGTAGCTCAGTTGGTAGAGCACTTGCCCGCGAAAGGCAAAGGTCCCGAGTTCGAGTCTCGGTCGGGCACACAGTTTTAATCTGCCAGGAAGTTTCATATCAGCGCACACTCCGCTGCAGAGTGAAAATCTCATTCTGGAAACATCCCCCAGGCTGTGGCTAAGCCATGTTTCCGCTATATCCTTTCTTTCAGGAGTGCTAGTTCTGCAAGGTTCGCAGGAGAGCTTCTGTAAAGTTTGGAAGGGAGGAGACGAGATACTGGCAGAAGTAAAGCTGTGAGTACCGGGCGTGAGTCGTGCTTCGGTAGCTCAGTTGGTAGAGCACTTGCCCGCGAAAGGCAAAGGTCCCGAGTTCGAGTCTCGGTCGGGCACACAGTTTTAATCTGCCAGGAAGTTTCATATCAGCGCACACTCCGCTGCAGAGTGAAAATCTCATTCTGGAAACATCCCCCAGGCTGTGGCTAAGCCATGTCTCCGCTATATCCTTTCTTTCAGGAGTGCTAGTTCTGCAAGGTTCGCAGGAGAGCTTCTGTAAAGTTTGGAAGGTAGGAGACGAGATACTGGCAGAAGTAAAGCTGTGAGTACCGGGCGTGAGTCGTGCTTCGGTAGCTCAGTTGGTAGAGCACTTGCCCGTGAAAGGCAAAGGTCCACTCCTGCTCAGCTTATTGCTACCTGCAAGTAAACACCTATATCGGCAGGTCTGCTCGTACTATATGCTGCGTGTGTCCTTCGTGGTAGGCTTCTGCACTATTCTGTAGTAGTACACAAGCCAGTTCATTTGTCTCCACTGCAATGTCCACTGGCAAGGATACTAAATCCCTCTTTCCTGAAAAGCTCTCATAGGGCTGAAAATGACCAGGCTTGAGCCATAATCTCTGGCACAGAACCAGAGAGGCCTCCAGAGAAACTGGCAGCAGATCACGCACTGAAGAAGGCAACACCAACATCGCTGGTTCTCACAGAAGTTCAGAAGGGCTTGAAGGCTGGGGGAGTGGGGCATCTATCAGCAGCAGTGGAGATGAGCCCACCTCCATCAGAGGAGGGATGTGGGGGTAGGATGTGGTGGCAGAGGAAGTGGATGAGGAGGAGGAGGAGGAGGAAGAGAGTGGATCCAAATCCATAGAGGTTCACTGCAGCAGGCACAGGTGCAAGTCTCACAGGGGCCTGAGGCTGTAGGTGAAGGGGGGACAACAGAGGTCACAGAGGAAGTGGCACCAAGGAAGAACACCGCTGCAAGTGGGAGCCTGCACCTTGAAGAATGCTGTGATCGAGCCTGCCACGCTGTGGACCAGAAGATCGTGGCAGTAACGTCCCACTGGGGTACGGGCACAACTGATTTGCGTGATGGGTCAGCTGCTTCTGTCAACATCCACTGCAAGCAACTGTAAACCTTTGTGGCCTACCACGACACCCAGCAGCCACTCCTGCCACCAGCCAAAGGATCGAGCCTGGGAGGAAAACGTGGTGAGCCACAGTGGTCTGTGGCATGCCACTGAGGCTGCAGCAGATCCGTGAGGCACCACGGCTGGCACCCGCGCAAATATTTTGCCGGACTGCACCCGTTGACGGGTATCGCTGGGTACGTAGCCAAAAAATTTGATGATGCAGTGTTGTGGGAAGACGCAGACAATGACTTCTGCATTTTGGTCTCGAATGTGGCATGAAGTGGTGATAGTCATCTGCCAGATACTGTTACGAATGCAAAAGTCTTCAAACTCTCTCGACACAAACTGTCTACAATTATTGAATAGAAAGGTCCAGGAGGATCTCTCACTGGCAAAAATAACCTAAAATGTGCAAACAGTGGCAATCAATGATGTGGAGCACATTTTGACTACATACGGGAAACTGAAAAATGTGCTGACCACCAACAACCACATGATGTCCAAAACTGGACCCAGGAAATCAATGTACACCCTGTCCTAAAGGGATCCAGGACTGGCTAATGAAAAAACTGGTGCAATTGTGCAGCCTGGGTCTGAGCACAAGCCTCACAAGCATATGCCAGATGTTCAGTGTCACAATCGATCACAGGCCAGTAGATGTGACATCATACCAATGCCTTCATATGAGTCATACCCCAGTGTGCTGCATGCAGCATCTGGAGTATGCAAGGTTGCAACACTTGGGGGATGACTATTTGATAGCATTGTTCCTCTCTGGAAGCATGAGGACCCCCTGGACAATGCTGAGTCAATCACGTAGGAGCAAAAACACTGGATCCATACCTGAAGAGGTGCACTCTGGCCAACCCATCAGGACCACCAAAAAAATTTCGCAGGAAAGTGGGTCAGCAGCCGTGGCAGCCACAACCCCTCATGCTGTCAGTGGGAAACCCGACAAGGTTTGCTGCATGGCATCATCAAATGTGAGCACAACAGCCTCCTTCCAATCAAAGTCTGGACCAGGTCCCACTGGTAACTGTGATAGTACATCAGTATTGGCATGTCAGGCAGTGGAGTGATAGTGAATGTCATAGCAATAGCTACAGAGAAAGAAGGCCCACCTTTGCAACTGGTGGGCAGTCCTTTGGGCAGTTTACAATAAGGGCCAAATAATGAAACCAGTGGCTTGTGAGCAGTGATGAAGTGAAACCTCACACCATACATGTTAACATGAAAATTTTAACTACAAAAATAACAGTTAGTGCCTGATTTTCCAATTGTCAATAATTACATTGCACGGCAGAAAGCGAGTTCGATGCACAGGCAATGGGTTGTTCAGTGTTATTTGGGTTCTAATGGGACAGGATGGCACCAATGCCATACTGCGGTGCATCACAGGGTTATATGTTTGCCTAGTGTAAAAGAAACTAGACAGGGAGCAGAGCACAAACATTGCTCGAGGGAACGAAAAGCTGACTGACAATCTGTAGACCAAAAAACTTAATGCCCTTCTGGCAAAGCCAGTTGATGTGCACATCCTGGTGGATGAACTGGACATTAAATGAAATCTTACCAAAGAAATACTGGAGCTCCTTCAGGTTCTTTGGCACTAGCAGGTTGATGATAGCTTTGATGTGGTCATCTGTTAGGATGGGATGATTTTTGCTAAGCACATGCCCCAAAAAAATGAACCTCGGGGGAGAAAGAACTGCACTTTTCCAATTTGCAATACACACCATCCTCCAGGAGGCAATGGGCAACCAATTTAAGGCTTCATAAATGCTCCTCTCTGGTAGAGCCCATTACCCACATGCCATCAAGTAATCAACACAGCAGGGCATGTCCTGAAACAGTTGATCCAAATACTGTTGATAATTTCCTAGCCCAGATGAGATACCAAAAGACAAGCAATTACATTGATATAGCCCAGAGGGGATGTTGAGGACCAAGAACGTCTGAGAAGACTGCGTCCAATGGCAACTGCAGGTAGGCATTGCGTAAGTTGATGTGTGAAAAATACTGGCCCCCAAACTTCGGCAACAACTACATTGTCTGAAGAACTGAATATGAATCAGTGACACACTGCATGTTGACCATCTGAAATTGCCACAGAGGCACATGGTGCCATTAAGCTTTTGAATCACCACTAAAGGGGTGGCCCACTGACTTGATTGAATAGGAGAAACAATTCTTTGATCTTGCCAATGCAGCAACTGAGCCTTACATTGTTGTACATGGTGGCATGGGGGAAACAAAAATCTCATATAGCACTGATGGCTTAAGAGAAACATGTGCCTCAAAATTTTCAGCCTAACTCAAAGTATTCTCCAACAGCAGGCCGTATGGCTGCAACAAGAATTTCAAATTGTGAAAAGGAATGGACTGCGACACTAAATGCACTTCGTCAGTGATCTGGAAGCTGATTAACAATATAAGCTGACATCCTCATCTTAGAAAATGCAGGAATGGAGAACTGCCTGACAAAGGAATGCACTGTTAACTATATGCCACAGCCTGAGGCAAAGACCATTGCTACTTCGGGCACCCCGAGAGCCTGTACGTACCTAAACTAATAATCACTCATGTGTCAACTTGAAATTTGACCTGGCACCCTTCCACAAACAACATCAGCAAAATATGCTGGTGTGACCTGCACGGGGTGGCAGGGACAGCCCCACGGTCCAATGAAAATGCTGAGGTGTCTGAGACTAACTTACAGCTTGCTGACTGTCACAAACAGTTGACAAATGGCTTATCCAAAGGCATGTCCCATACTTGTCTTCCACATGTGGGCAGTCTTAACAAACATGCAACAAATGACAATTAGGACAAGACTGTTGGCTCACCAAACAAGGAGGAGAATGATGCCAAGGACCAGGAAACTGCCATGGGCAGGAATTACAACACTGTGACCAATGCGAATCTGTCAAGCCTGGCATAGACAAAGATGGACAGCACCATGATGCCACTGTACAGAAATCATCAGTGGCATCAACACATGGGGACTTGGTGGAAGGCAAGGCCTCCTGGGCTACCCCGCAGGGAAGAGGGGAGCTGTCCACCATGTACACCTAACTGAGCCACCTGCCAACGTCAGAAAGGACATCCCTTGTACTGCCTTCATCTCATGCAAGTCTACAATCTGGGCAACACTGGCTAAGGAGAGGTTGGGCAAGGTCAACACCCAAGTCTGAACTTTGGGATCAGGCACTAACCAGACAATAATGTCCCAAATTAGTAAATCTGCATAAGAAGTAGCACATTTGGGACATTCAAGATAATGCTTATGTGAAAAACCGTACAAATCAGCAATCCAGGCCTCATAAATTTGCCCAGGATGCTTGTAGTGCTGGTTAAACTGCAACTGTGCTGTGACCATGTGGGTTTGGTGCCTGAAATACTGTGTGAGCAACCAACAAAGCTTGTCTAAGTGGTGTTCCTCAGGTTCACTGGAGGGCTTCAAATTTTGGACAACAAGGCTGTGTTATTAACTGGATTGACAATATGTTTTACCTAGCAGTGCAGCAAGAACCAGTGTGGGTAATTTTCCCACCTTCTTGTAAACTCATCAAAACTGACAAACGGCATCAGATGCAGCAATGTCAGAAAAGGAAACTGCACAAACAGCAACTGACCCACCACTGGTGGGGCAAGGGCAGAGAGCTACTCTGATGTCTGGTTCACTGATGCCTGCATCTACTCCTGCTGCTGTTCTTTTTGTAGGTGCAGCTGGTCCTGTCAGCATTGCAGAAGTGCCTGGTTCATGACGGCCCAGAGTTAAAACTAGGAAATGGGAAACAAAAAATAGGGTTATCACACATGAAAGAATGTCATTCATTGCCACTTTAGTACCTGCGCTGGTGTGGTAAGACCACTGCTCTACACTGTCAGTGGATGTACTTCATGGACCACCAGTGGTTTGATAATAACCAGGCAAGAGAACCCCATGAGAGGAAAAAAAACTCACCATGTGAGTGTCTGCCCCCGGTAGCTGAGTGGTCAGCGTGACAGACTGTCAATCCTAAGGGCCTGGGTTCAATTCGCGGCTGTGTCGGAGACTTTCTCCACTCAGGGACTGGGTGTTGTGTTGTCCTAATCATCATCATTTCATCCCCATTGATGCGCAAGTCGTCGAAGTGGCGTCAAATCGAAAGACTTGCACCCGGCGAACAGTCTACCCGACGGGAGGCCCTAATCACACGACATTTACATATACTGTGTGAGTCAGTCTACAGGATGCAAAAAGTCTGAACCCTCCTAGATACATGCACAATGATAATTCAGCATGTAGCTGGCAGACACAGGCGTCGATTGTGCTCTTGGCAACAACACTCAGCACAACATGCAAGGGGTGGTCCGCAATAGGTCACCTCAGTGTTAAACACTGGCCCGCTCAGCTTACTGTCGTCCACAGATAAACACTTCTGTTTGTGGGTCTGCCCATAATAGGTGCCTTGTGCAGCCCCCATGGCATGTTTTTGCACTATTCCATGGTACTACATGGGCCAGCTCATCTGCACCAAATGAAATGTCTGTTGGTGGGGATACTGAAAGTACTTTAACAGATAACATATTTACAGAAACGAATATATATTATAATTTAAACATCAAAATTTTGTAAATGGCTCTGATCATAATGCACAGCTCCTCACCCTAAACCAGATAAATGTACAGAGAAATTTACATTTTATTTGGGAAAACATGATGATTATAAACAGATACACCATGTAAAAATTTAATCATCAATTACAGCTTGTGGACTGGCCTGTATATGCTGCTGTTGGTGTCAACTCCAAATTTAATATATTATCAATAAGGTTACAAGTCTGTTTGAAGGAACATTTCCCAAAAAGTTAATGAGAGAAAACTTGTTTAGATCATGTTACAGGCCTTGGATCCCTAAAGGCTTCAAACTTTCTTGTACAGAAAAGGAGAGCTCTATGCAGGACCCAAGAGATCAAATGATCCCAATAGGATTACGAATTACAAACTTTACAATATAATTCTTAACAAGACAATACATGCATCAAAGAACATGGTTTTATGGTTGTTGTTGTGGTCTTCAGTCTAGAGACTGGTTTGTTGCAGCTCTCCATGCTACTCTATCCTGTGCAAGCTTCTTCATCTCCCAGTACCTACTGCAACCTACATCCTTCAGAATCTGCTTAGTGTGTTCATCTCTTGGTCTCTCGCTACAGTTTTTACCCTCCACACTGCCCTCCAATGCTAAATTTGTGATCCCTTGATGCCTCAGAATGTGTCCTACCAACTGATCCCTTCTTCTAGTCAAGGTGTGCCACAAATGTCTCTTCTCCCTAATTCTATTCAATACCTCCTCATTAGTTATGTGATCTACCCATCTAATCTTCAACATTCTTCTGTAGCACCACATTTCGAAAGCTTCTATTCTCTTCTTGTCCAAACTATTTATTGTCCACGTTTCACTTCCATACATGGCCACACTCCATACAAATACTTTCAGAAACGACTTCCTGACACTTAAATCTATACTCGATGTTAACAAATGTCTCTTCTTCCGAAACACTTTCCTTGCCATTGTCAGTCTACATTTTATATCCTCTATACCTTGACCACCATCAGTTATTTTGCTCCCTAAATAGCAAAACTCATTTACTACTTTAAGCGTCTCATTTCCTAATCTAATACTCTCAGCATCACCCGATTTAATTCGGCTAAATTCTATTATCCTCATTTTGCTTTTGTTGATGTTCATCCTTTCAAGACACTGTCCATTCCATTCAGCTGCTCTTCCAGATCCTTTGCCATCTCTGACAGAATTACAATGTCATCAGCGAACCTAAACGTATTTATTTCTTCTCCATGGATATTAATTCCTACTCCAAATTTTTCTTTTGTTTTCTTTACTGCTTGCTCAATATACAGATTGAATAACACCGGGGATAGGTTACAACCCTGTCTCACTCCCTTCCCAACCACTGCTTCCCTTTCATGCCCCCCCCCTCCCCTCCCAACTCTTACAGCTCTTATAACTTAACTGCCACCTGGTTTCTGTGCAAATTGTAAATAGCCTTCAGCTCCTTGTATTTTACCCCTGCCACCTTCAGAATTTGAAAGAGAATATTCCAGTCAACATTGTCAAAAGCTTTCTCGAAGTCTACAAATTCTAGAAACGTAGGTTTGCCTTTCCTTAATCTATTTTCTAAGATAAGTCGTAGGGTCAGTACTGCCTCATGTGTTCTGGCATTTCTACGGAATCCAAACTGATCTTCCCCGAGGTCAGCTTATAGCAGTTTTTCCTTTCATCTGTAAAGAATTCGTGTTAGTATTTTGCAGCCGTGGCTTATTAAACTGATAGTTTGGTAATTTTCACAACTGTCAACACCTGCTTTCTTTGGGATTGGAATTATTATATGCTTCTTGAAGTCTGAGGGTATTTCGCCTGTCTCATACATCTTGCTCACCAGATGGTTGAGATTTGTCAGGGCTGACTCTTCCAAGGCTATCAGTAGTTCTAATGGAATGTTGTCAACTGCTGGGGCCTTGTTTTGGCTTCGGTCTTTCAGTGCTCTGTCAAACTCTTCACGCAGTATCATATCTCCCATTTCATCTTCATCTACATCCTCTTCCATTTCCATAATATTGTCCTCAAGTACATCACCCTTGTACAGACCCCTTATATACTCCTTCCAACTTTCTGCTTTCTCTTCTTTGCTTAGAACTGGGTTTCCATCTGAGCTCTTGATATTCACACAAGTGGTTCTCTTTTCTCCAAAAGTCTCTTTAATTTTCCTGTAGGCAGTATTTATCTTACCCCTAGTGAGATATGCCTCTACATCCTTACATTTATCCTCTAGCCATCCCTGCTGAGCCTTTTTGCACTTGCTGTCGATCTCATTTTTGAGACGTTTGTATTCCTTTTTGCCTGCTTCATTTACTGCATTTTTATATTTTCTCCTTTCATCAATTAAATTCAATATTTCTTCTGTTACCCAAGGATTTCTATTAGCCCTCGTCTTTTTACCTACTTTATCCTCTGCTGCCCTAACTACTTCATCCCTCAAAGCTACCCATTCTTCTTCTACTGTATTTCTTTCCCCCATTCCTGTCAATCATTCCCTAACGTTCTCCCTGAAACTCTCTACAACCTCTGGTTCTGTCAGTCCATCCAGATCCCGTCTCCTTAAATTCCCGCCTTTTTGCAGTTTCTTCAGTTTCAGTCGAAAGTTCATAACCAATAGATTGTGGTCAGAGTCCACATCTGCCCCTGGAAATGTCTTACAATCTAAAACCTGGTTCCTAAATCTCTGTCTTACCATTATATAATCTATCTGAAACCTTTGAGTATCTCCAGGCCTCTTCCATGTATACAACCTTCTGTTATGATTCTTGAACCAAGTGTTAGCTATGATTAAGTTATGCTCTGTGCAGAATTCTACCAGGCGGCTTCCTCTTTCATTTCTTACCCCCATTCCATATTCACCTACTTCATTTTCTTCTCTTCCTTTTCCTACTACCGAATTCCAGTCACCCATGACTATTAAATTTTCGTCTCCCTTCACTATCTGAATAATTTCTTTTATCTCATCATACATTTCATCAATCTCTTCGGCATCTGCGGAGCTAGTTGGCATATAAACTTGTACTACTGTGGTAGGCATAGGCTTCGTGTCTATCTAGGCCACAATAATGCGTTCACTATGCTGTTAGTAGTAGCTTACCCACTCTCCTATTTTTTTATTCATTATTATACCTGCTGCTGCATTACCCCTATTTGATTTTGTATTTATAACCCTGTATTCACCTGACCAGAAGTCTTGTTCCTCCTGCCACCAATCTTCACTAATTGCCACTATATCTAACTTTAACCTATCCATTTCCCTTTTTAAATTTTCTAACCTGGCTGCCCAATTAAGGGATCTGACATTCCGCTCTCCGATCCGTAGAATGCCAGTTTACTTTCTCCTCATAACCATGTCCTCCTGAGTAGTCCTCACCCGGAGATCCAAATGGGGGACTATTTTACGTCCAGAATATTTTACCCAAGAAGACGCCATCATCATTTAACCATACAGTAAAGCTGCATGCCCTTGGGAAAAATTATAGTTGTAGTTTCCCCTTGCTTTCATCCATACGCAGTACCAGCACAGAAAGGCCGTTTTGGTTAGTATTACAACGCTAGATCTGTCAATCATCCAGACTGTTGCCCCTGCAACTACTGAAAAGTCTGCTGCCCCTATTCAGGAACCATACGTTTGTCTGGCCTCTCAACAGATACCCCTCCGTTGCGGTTGCACCTACGGTACGGCTCTCTATATCTCTGAGGCACGCAAGCCTCCCTACCAATGGCAAGGTCCATGGTTCATGGGGGATAGAAACTGATAACTCAAGCAATAAAGTAAAAACTATTTGGATTTTTGTAATGAAAGAAACAGGGGAAAATGCAGTTTATAGAGAAAATATTCAAATAAAAAATGATCATCATCTTGTTAGTGATCCAAAATCAGTTGCTGATATATTCAACAAACCCTTTTTTTTTTTTTTTTGACAGTAACAAAAAAATAAGATTTCTAGGCTCCATAAATGAAGCCACAAATTTTCTGCATGTCAATGTACCTAGCATAGTAGAACAAAACCAAGTAATAACAATCACTATATAGGAAATTGAAAGTCGTTAAGTCTTTGAATAGTAAAAACTCTACTGGAATGACAATATATCTAGTAAATTATTAAAATATAGCAGCAGCCATATAAGTAAAATCGTTTGCCATATTTTCACTGTATCACTTATACAAGGAATATTTCCTGAAATGTTTCAGTATGTAATTGTAAAACCACTGTATAAGAAGAAACATAATGCAGATACTGCTAACTATCAGCCAGTCTCACTTTTGACAAGTTTTTCCAGGGTTTTAGAGAACCTAATGCATGCCAGGATTGCTAAGTACCTTAATGAAAAAGTCAGTTTGGATTTAAGAAGGGTTACCAACACATAGAAGCATTTGCATTTGCTGCTAATGTTTTGGAGTCCATCAACAAAAAACAGAAGGTGGTTGAAATATTTTGTGACCTGTGAAAAGTATTTGACTGTGTCTGTCACAAAATACTTTAACTCAAACTACATGCCTAGGTATAAGTGATGCACCAGGGAAGTGGCTCAATTCATACCTTCCAAACAGAAAACGGAAAGTTGTATTGGTTTGTCAAGAAGGTGCTCAACATTGTCAAAAGGCGAGTGCTTCTGGGCTTAGTTCCGGGCCCCCTACTTGTTTATATTTTTATTAATGATCTACCTCTTTGGGCACAATATTGTAAATTCATTATTTTTGCTGATGACACTATGCTACTTATTGATAATTCAAAAGAAAAACCTGAGGTGTCAGCTAGTAAGGTTTGTAGGGATATTGTGAGTTGGTTTATCATTTACATTATGTAAATGGTATTTCAGTTAATTTCAGTAAAAAAAATGACAATTATTGAACTATATGAAGGAAAAAATGCAAATTAGTTACTAACTACAGTGTGCACACACTTTATTCAACATGTAAACATCGCTACAGATATTCAGATTTAGGTTATGACATGTTCAACGTGCCTGCCATCATTGGTGCTGGTGTGGGGCAGATGAATAGCGAAATTCTGTATGACCCACTGAAGTGTCAGAATATTGATACTGTTGGGCATCCTGAACGGCTGTTTTCAGCTCAGCAATGGTTTTATGGTTATTGCTATACACCTAGTCCTTAACATAGCAACACAAAAAGGAGTTGCATGTGTTCATATCCACAGAATAAGGTCACCAATTGAGGTCTATGCCAGTGGCCACTGGCTGTGCTCCTGCAGGACATCAGGCACTCTCCTACTTTGATGGGGTCAAGCCCCTTCTTGCATGAACCACATCTTGTTGAAATAAGGGTTACTTATGATAATGGGGATGAAATTATCTTCCAAAACCTTCATGTACCATTCAGTAGTCACTGTGCCATCAAGGAATGTTGCACTGACTATTCTGTGACTGGACATAGCACACCACAAAGACACCCATTGAGGGTGCAGAGGCGTCTTGATTGTGAAATGTGGATTCTCAGTCCCCCCAAATATGCCAGTTTTGCTTATTAATGAGCCCGTCCAAATGAAAGTGGGCTTAGTCGCTAAACCAAACAATACGTACCATACTAATTCCCATCATGACCCACGGCCAACTGTGCAGTTTGAACATCCTAATGCAAACTGTTCAGAAGTTATGATGATTTTATTTCATATAGTTCAATAATTTTCACTCAGTATATTCAGTTTCACACAACTTCTAAAGATGAAGCAACATAAAAAAAACTGTGTGAGCAGCAGACAGCTAGGGTGGATACTTCACAATACCTGGGCTTACATACTGACAGCAAACTTAACTGCTCAAACTACAATTCTGGATCTATTTTCTGAAACTTATGCTTTATGCCTTATTTTCTCTTATAGTAGTATAGAAGCTGTTAAATCAGCCTATATGGTCATTTTAATGCCATTATTGCATGTGGCACCATATTTTGGGAAAATCAATCACAAGCTAGAAAAGATAAGAGTCATAAGAAACATGAGTGGAGTCCCCCATAGAACCATATGCAGAAATCTTTTTAAGGAACTTAAAATCCGCCTGTCCATTGCACAGTATATATTCTTGCTGATCTGTTTCATAAAGAAAAAAGTCCCTTTCTAAACCTAATAGTGTATATCACAGACATGATGCTAAAGGAAAGGTGATACTGAGTATGGTACGAAAGGGGGTCCATTTTAATGGCTATATGGTTTTCAATACACCCCCACCCCAACCCACCCCTATCCCTTCCCAAAATAAGTGTTTAGTTGATGACGTGCTCATGGGGGGGGGGGGGGGGGGGGACGACGACTCTAGGGCAGTTCCTAAGGCAGGGGTCATTTTACTCTATAGAAGAATTCCTGAGCCACAGTTTGTAATATCCATGTGCCTGTCACACTCAGATACATTCTCTGGTCCTTATTTGTCTTCCTTTCTGTTCATTATTGTAAACATATTTATTTTTCTGTAATATATTAATTTTATGTAGTATTTATTTAGCTGTAAAATGTTTTTTTTCTGTAATAGTACCTGAGCATTAGATTCTTTAAGATAAAGCTGATTAGTACCATTTACATAATGCCATAAAATGTAACCACAACAGATTTGTAAAAGTAGTTTGTCCAATTTCCTGTGATATACTCACAACATCGATCACCAGAACAAGAAATAAATAAATATATATGTTTGGTCTACAAACTGTTGTGCCATCCCTGAAGAGAACAAAAAGCAATGAAAGTTCATTTCCTTAGGATCTAATAATAAAGTGTATCCTCCACAGTACTACAGCAAGCACTTTAGAAAGAGTTGTCTGTTGAATGTTTTCTTTACATCTTATTCATTTGATAAAGCATCAATCTTCAAATGAGTTGGTGATTACATTGGTTACAACAGCTGCAATCAGTAACTTGCACCCACCTCTATGGTGTATGATTCAATTGTACACTGGAAGTTACACAGGCCACATAGCAGGGACGGTTGCTGTGCAACACGGGTCATTAGGATACTCCCACCCAATACAAGCTTCCCTGAATTCAGATGGGAACCTGTTCTCAAAGGTATCCTCTCGCATTCGGGAGGACGACGGTTCAATCCAGTCTCCAGCCATCCTGATTTAGGTTTTCCTTGATTTCCCTAAATCGTTTCAGGCAAATGCCGGGATGGTTCCTTTGAAAGGGCACGGCCGATTTCCTTCCCAATCCTTCCCTAACCCGAGCTTGCGCTCCATCTCTAATGACCCCGTTGTCGACGGGACGTTAAACACTAACCACCACCACCACATCAAAGGTATCCACTCATCTGATCATATTCTAAGATTCAACTGACATTGACCTATTATTTGACCCTCTGTTTTCCTCTACTGATATTATCATTTCACTTATTTATTTTTCCATTCTATTTTCTTTCCTTCAATATCCATCCCAGTTTAATACTTTTATAAATAGAATTTACCCCTCTATACGTCAGATTAGCATTGAGTGAAGAACTGAGTTCTAAACATATTGTGTTCCTGTAGGAAGCTGTTATGAAGCAGCAGTTTTTCTTTCATAGTTTAATGTCACATCACTGACAATACTGCTTCAAATTCAAAATTTATCTGCAGTGTCCTGGTTTAACTTCAAGGAAGATGAGCTTGCCAATGCTGAGAATGAGCCCAATAATAGTCCAAGGATTTAATAATATATTTTATCCACATTATTAATATGCAGTAAAATTTTAAAATTATTACCTCATTATAGCCCATGTATCCATCTTCTTTAGTATATGGTCCCTGAAAGCTTTTCTCCTCTGCAGGAGCACCGAGACCTCCCACATTAGCATTTGCATCAGACATAAAAGTACGTCCATACAATGGCACACCCATCAACAGTTTCTTTGCTGGAGCTCCAAGCTTTAAGTAATATCGAATACTGCTGTCCTGCAAAACAAGAAAACAAAGTGTGAGAGATGGTTTCTTAATCATAAACTAATATAGAGTCAAACTGACAATTATGTTGCAGAACAATTAGCGGTCTCGGAGAACATAAAACTAATGTGCAGTTTTTATAGTTGTCATATAATATACCAGTTTTACAGAGTTTTCACCATGCATTACAAGTTTCTAGTGAAGTATACCAATAAATGTACAAGTAATAAAAACCAAACACAATGCACGGTAGTGCTCTTCCAGTGTTTGTCTTGGTTACAGTCTATCTATTTTGTACCTTTTTCATACAGAGATTTTTCCCACGGGATTGACAATGGAATAACAGCTAAAGTATGAAACTGATAATGGATGGAGTAAAGGTAATTATTCACCATATAGTTAAGGTGTTGAGCTGTAGATATGCATATGACCAAGACAATATGTAGCTAAGATGTCAGACAAAGTGCTTCCTGCAGGGTTGAAAAGAGAAAGCACCACATGTTTTTATTCAGGCACTATGGTCGTATTGGGATGAGAGTTTGTGGTGGGTGGAGCAGGTTACTACAACAATGAGGGGAGTGAGTTGTCATGAGGAGGAGAGGCAGGAAGGGAATGGAATAAACTGGAATGGCATTGGTGATCTCATTGTGGTTAAGGCAGAGAAGACATGTAAGCTACATATAAAATCATCTCCATGTACTGGTACTGATGGATCACAGAGTACTTGATGGCCACTGTGTCTTGCTCATACAAGAGTCTCATTCAGAAGTGGTACAGAGTCAGCACACCACTCTCCTGCTTATTATTGCTTATTATCAGCTTCCCAGACCTTGCAGCTACTATTTCTCACTCAAGTAGCTCCTCAACTGCCATCATGAGGCTATGAGCACACCACTCCAGTCCTCCTATCTCTAGTCAGACATGTTATCCGCTTAGTTATGAAGGTGTATGAGTGGTGCATATAAAAATAAGAAATTTATGAATGGGAGAAGATAAGATAAAACAGAAGAAGAATGAGATCACAAGGGGGGACAGGGAACGAGGAATTAGTGGAAAGTGAGGCTAGACGGACTGCACCACTTATGATGGGTGTTGTAGGAACTATTCCCATGTATACAGTTAAGACAAACTGGTTCTGAGAGAGTGGGGATCCACATGGTATATGTTTTGAAGCACAGTAATTGAAGTTCAGTATGTTGTGATTAATGGCATTCTCTGCTGATAGCAGTCATTTTGCACTTTGTCATATTTTGGTGGAGGCCATTCATTTGATTGGACAGCTGGTTAGTGGTTATGTTCAAGTAAAAGATTGTGCTGTAGATGTAGCAGAATTAACACATAATCAGATCTTTCACAGGAATATCACCCACATGGAAAGGAGTTCAGAGGGGGCACAGTTAAAGGACGGCCCAAGAGATTTTGTAGATCCTGTGGGTGGTAGAGAAGCACTTGGCATTTGGGAGAGGTGGGATGAGTTTAAGAAACAATATTCCTCATTTTAGAGCACAATGAAAAGTTGTGGAAGACCTGGTAGAGGATGTGTTTAAGCTGTTCTATTTATGGACAATAAGAGGGAAGGAGGTTACTTTTCAGCTGATTAGTGAGAGTTGTTGGAGGCTATGTTGATATGGCAAAAGAGATATCTTTGTGGTCTACATTTGAGAGGTAGTACCTGTTTGGGAACGCCACAATAAGACCTTAAACAAATTGAGCAAGGGATTGTTTGTCACTGCAGATGTGTTGAACACAGGTGGTTAGATTGTATGGGAGACATTTTTTAGTTTGCCAGGGATGACAGCTATTGAAGTGGAGGATTGTAAAACCAGTCACCCGGCTGAAACTCAGGTACTGTCTTTGTTCATGAAATCTAAAATGAATGATGGAGAATGAGAATCAGGTCAGTCATCAGTTCCCCCCTCCTTAAGTTTTAAAAGGCTTTTTGACTCACACAGAAAGGCACCCATAGTTATCACTGACTTTTGAACTGGACCAGTTTCTTTAAGTTTCAGAACATAAGAAAAAGACATTTTTGACAGAGTATACTCTACTGGAAGTGGAAGGAGGGAAGGAGTGTACAGAGTATAAGGAAAGGAGTAGACAGCCTGCTAATTACATATTAGAGGTGAATGAGATGTTTTGTAGGCCTACACTGTTACACAATGAAACCAGCTGTGGTTGTTAAGTTGTTGATGGATTTCTTCAGTATTTTGGAGGAAAGGCCAAATATGGTAGATTACAAAGTTTTCAAACAGTTAGGAAACAGCTACTTGATGAAGATGTTGCCATTGAAGAGTATAGTACTCTTATGGTGTATGACGTCATCAATGAAGACGATACTGAAAGTGATTATGGGGATGATCCAGTGATACAGCTAGGAAGTGAGCTGACTGTGGAAAGTGGTCCAGCAATACATGGCAGTGACAAGAGTTATCAATCACCTCCAAAGAACAATAGGACAAAATTTCCTGACTGTTACTGGGCCGATGCTTACAAAATGTGGACAAAGCAGCCAAGAGAAAATGATACTCCACCATGGTGTCCACACAAAGCAGCCCTAGACATGTCTCCTAGAGTCAAATTCGCTGCTGTAATGGCACAAAAAAGACAAATAAAAAACAAAACAGTTTTGAAAAACTTCAAAAAGATTCCAAAACAACATGGCAGAAAGATGAAGGTGCTACAAGAAAGAATAAACAATGAACAGTTCATTACAATGTGAAAACAACATGGATATTTACACAACCAAATACAACAGATCTTGGTGATGTTCTTTAAAACACAAAATGATCCATACAACACCTTAACACTTAGAGCTTCCAAAACATGCCTGCAGTGGTTCAAGGGGGGGAAAGAACGGGATACTTTCTCTGATAGGTTTGTTGGTGATGCCACTGATATACAAAGGAAAGCCAATGAGTTTGTTATGGAACTAACACATTTTATTGAAGAGATTAATTTCACACCAGAGCAGACAATTAATGCATATCAGTCAAGAACTGTTATGTTCTGGGAGACCTCTTAGTGGTGTGGGTTCAGTTGCAACAATCATCCATTCACACATTTTTTTATTTTTATTTTTTTATACATTCAGGATAAAACCTTATGGTTTCATACTTTAAAAGTTTCACACTTTTAATATTTTAAAACACTAATTCAGTTTTAGCAGCCTTATTCCCAATTTTATAATTAGCTATTTTATACCCTTTTACAGTTTTACACATTCCTCGGTCTACACTTTTAGTATTTTAACAGAAGACTTTTTACACAACTGACTTTTCGCAGTTTTAGTAAAAGACCCTCTCATGTTAAACCCATAGCATCACAGCCACTGCCTGACCCTTCTACCTCCCTCACCATCTTTCTTTGCCCTCGATCCTCCTAGCTGCATTTTATAGTTTTACTATTTTATGCCATTTACATTTTACACAACCATTGTCCTACACTACTAATATTTAAACAAGCATTTTTACATAATTGTGCTTTCTGTAAGTTTAGCAGGCTCATTCTTGGTAAACTCATGATATCCCCACCACTCCCCCTCCCAGTATCCTTATGCTCCACCAGTCATCCTCACTCCATTTTCCCCTTCCCCCTACCATCTTTTTTCCCTTCTCCTACTCCCCTCTCTCCTACCTTCAACAGATACCTGTTTAAAACACTGACTGCAGCTGCAAAAGACTGTACTCTGATCTGAGGTTCTGAATAGACAAGACAGGTCACTGACATAAACACATAGATAAATTCTGCATTTATATACAATTATTTTTTGTACTTATTGTAAAATATTAGATGGCACATATTTACTTTTACTTTGTTTTGGATCTAAAGAGGATCTAGAGTGATTGAAACATGACATTTAACTAAAAAACATGTGCAACTGAGACTGAACAATAAATGAGAATTATTGTCAATATAAATACACATGCTGATTCTTTCAAGATAAATATGTTGGCTATAGTGAATGTGGATCATTTCATTTAATTCTGCTATTATTCTACCAACACGTCCCACAAATAATTTTTCCTTCAATCGTTACATTCACTCCAAACACTATGTTAATACATTCCCATGACAGTGTAGGGGCATTCATTATATAGTACCATTTTTACTGAGTCATGCATTCATGTCAGTTACTCTTCTTAAGATGTGATTATTTTTGTTGTAGTTCACAATCATGTGTCCACAATTCAATTTATTCATTGTGTTTAACAAACTAATCACGTGTTTGAACTATTCTGTGCATCAACCTGCATATACCATGAATCCCTGCACTACTAAGAGAATAGCTATTATCTGTTTTCTGTTAAGACATTTCAAATGAGTTCACAGATTTATTACACACCAATATCAGTCCAAAAATTTGTTTCACAATCATGACTGCTCAAAATCATTTAAGCTGTACTGGCAATTCTGTGTTCCATTTCAGGTGACAGTCACACTTGATATGAATGAGCTATATGTTTTCTCTCTGTTTACCATTTCATTTTAATTGTCCCATGCAGTTTCCATTTTTTTCTAATTCTATGGCTATAAACTGGTACACTAATGTTTAATTACTTCTTTTAGCTATCTGCCAGCTCTCGTTGTCTCATTGTAGGTGACAATAAAGCCTGACATGAATGACCTTCATAGTTTTTGCTGACAATATCATTTGAATCCATCATTGCAGTTACACATTTTTCAAACTCTGCTGATGGAAATTGGCTAAGAGATGCTTGACTGTATCTTGCAGCTAGCTGTATAACTATCCCTAACATTCACACCACACACTACATCAATAACATATTCAGCTGATCATCACAACTTAGTTTGTGCTGTATTTTAAATACAGTACTATTCACAAAGTATCAAATCAAGAGATGGTGAATCTTATAACATATATCTAATCTGAATTAGATATTACAACTATTATTGGCAGTAGTACTATGAGTAATTCTCATTGTCCAGCTTTAAATTGACAATTATTTAAATTGAAAATTATATCAGTTATTTTCACATTTTATATGAGAGTTTACATAATTAAGACTTCACATTTAAGGCTTCCATTTACACTAGGGATGTTGATAACATATTGATGTTTTCTACAAAAAATGTCAATATATATCACAGATATTTCACCCCCCCCCCCTCCCCCGTCTGATGTGCCAATATTTTTATTTTATATTATACTTTTTTCACAATATTTGGACAATATTTGAAGTTGTTCTTTAGAAATTGTAGTAGGACATAATTTTACTTCCACTGTGAGAAGGAATCTTACTGCTTTTTAGCTTTAATCATATTCAATCTTTCCCTTTGACTGTGTGAAGCAAGTATATGGGGCACAAAAGAACTCCAATTGCACTGGGGGATGACGGTCTGAATGGAATAAGAAGATTTCCAGTGTGAAGAAACACCACACCAGCTGTATTAAAAAACAGTTTTTAAAGGAACTAGTGTGCTATTTCTTCACATCAATATTCTTCAAAAATGGTTGTTGAAAATGATGAACAAATTTATAAATTACAAGATTGGTCACTGCGTTGGGTGGAGATGTGTGAGAGGAAATTGCTGATGTATTTGTCACTTGTCACTACCAAAGCAAACTGCAACATTTAGCTTCACCGTGAAATTTTGGCTCTACAACTACTAGGTTGCTGACATTTGCAGGAAAAAAAAAAAAAAAAAAAAAAAACACACAGACACACACACACAGGGGAGTCGACATGAAGATTACCAGGCAAATCTGATATGTGACAAAACCGAACAATCGACCCGTCAGAGTCCTTTTATTGTGCCACTTACATGCAGTTATATTTGTTACCAAAGTGGTTATTGCCACGCATGAACATGCATCCTTTTCCTTTAAGTTCTTGTTCTAAGAAGGGTAGGCAGTCTACTAGCTTTTCGATAGACAAACTATCTAACAATAAATCACAACTTAAATATACAGCCCTTAAACTGGCAGTATATTTACAATATGCAGCCAATATTTTTATAGGCACATAAACCTATATTTCCTCTGCTAATATATTGATACTTTTCCTTGATATATCAAGAGCCTATAATAATATTATTTTTAATATCGATATATCGGATTCCCGATATTTTTAAAAATATCAGCAGTCCTAATACATACTATAAAAGTAAATTATATATGTATGTTCCACATCGCCTGCTAAATCACTGGACGGATTTCAACCAGACTTGGTATACACATCAGTTACTGTCTGGAAGTCTCCAATGTGGGAAGTAAGAATCACTGATGCCCCCACAAAATGATGCAAGACAAATAGTTTATCGCTTATACATTTTCACTGTTCATGCAATAAAACTGCAACATCAAGCATGACCTTTTAATTTATTACTTTTTAATACTAACTAATAGCAACACATTTAGCAAACAGTATGCGCATATACCACTGGATGTACAAGGGTTGACTGAAAAGTAATGCTTCCACCTTCACAACTCTTCAGCAGTTGGCAGCATTGGTATGTGGCACATACTGGCTTGTTCTGTAGCCTCTTCTCTACAGGTCCAGTTAGCGGAAAGCCTTAGCATTAAATGGTTGTGTAATCACAGAGTGAAGTATGGAACACTGTGCAGATGGTTGGTCAGTGTGATTTAAGCAATGTGCAGTCATGGAATTCTTGACAGCAGAAGGTATCACCCCAAAGGAGAGTCATCAGAGAATGAAAGCAGTTTATGGTGATTGTGCTGATGTGAGTACTTTGCATTGTATGCTGAATAAGCTTAAAGATGTTGAGGCGGGAACATCTGACCTGCATGACAAACAAAGAGGTGGACGTCCTGTGACAGCAACCACCGAGTTTCACAAGCAATATGCTGACAGACTGATTCAGGATGACCATTGTATCACTCAGAGAGAAACTGCAAGCTCAATCGGCATTTCACAAGAATGTGTGGGTCACATTATTGCTTTGCTTGTCTGTCGGAAGATCTGTGCACGATGGGTACCCTGGATTCTAACCCCTGAAATCAAAGCACACAGACTTGAAATTTGCCATGAACTCCTCTTACATTATGAGAATGGAGGTGACGCCTTTCTCCATTCAAGTGTGACAGGAGACGAAGCACGGGTACACAATTACCACCCGGAGATGAAACGTCGTTCTATGGAATATCGACACAAAGACTCGCCCCAGAAAAAGAAATTCAAGATGCAGCCCTCAGCTGGAAAAATGATGGCCACAGTGTTCTGGGATGTGGGTGGTGTTATCCACGTTGATTTCCTTGATCATGGAACAACAATAAATTCACAAGTGCTTCATCACAATGCTGCAAACTCTGAAACGACAGCTAACAAGGGTACAAAAGGAAAAGGGAAATGTTTTCCTGCAGCATTACAATGCCAAATCACACACTTCACATGCCACCATAGCAGAACTTCAGAGACTGAATCTCACCACCATACGACATCCTCCATACTGTCCAGATTTAACATTGTCTGACTTGCATCTGTTCCTGATAATGAAAGACGATCTGCGGGGACATCATTATGCTTATGATGGAGATGTTGAGAGAACTGTGAGACTGTGGTTGTGGAAACAGAGTCCTGACTTCTTCTGTGACAGCTTCAGAAAACTTGTTCATCGTTGGCAGAATGTATCCAATTGGCTGATGGTTATGTGGAAAAGTGAATCTTGGTAATTAAAAGATCACATTCTAAGGATTATTTTTGCATTTGATTTATTAAAATATTCCCATCCAAACCCAATTAATGAATATGGAGGCATTACTTTTCATTCAACCCTCGTACCTGCAAAATTGTATCACAGTGAGACCATAGTTCAGGAGATATGATATTACAAAGATTGAGCTGCCTGAAAACTGCAGGGCTAGAGATACAGGTGAAATATATGTACACATGTGCACGAAATAAGCTAAATGTATATATAATGGATGTGAGATGTGTATGTGGGCAATACTGTGGGTAAAAAGCTCCGACTAAAACTTTGGATTGACTTTCAACCAAACTTGGTGCACATATCATTTACCATCTGAAAAGAAACATTGTGGGGTTAAGAACCAGCAACCTCCAATCGGGGTAGGGGTGATAATATGGAGAGAGAAGGGGGGAGGAGGAGATGGACAGAGAGAGAGTCTACATCTACATCTACATCTACATCCATACTCCGCAAGCCACTGACGGTGTGTGGCGGAGGGTACCTTGAGTACCTCTATTGGTTCTCCTTTCCATTCCAGTCTCGTATTGTTCATGGAAAGAAGGATTGTCGGTATGCCTCTGTGTGGGCTCTAATCTTCTTGATTTTATCCTCATGGTCTCTTTGCGAGATATACGTAGGAGGGAGCAATATACTGCTTGACTCCTCGGTGAAGGTATGTTCTCGAAACTTCAACAAAAGCCTGCACCGAGCTACTGAGTGTCTCTCCTGCAGAGTCTTCCACTGGAGTTTATCTATCATCTCCGTAACGCTTTCGCGATTGCTAAATGATCCTGTAACGAAGCGTGCTGCTCTACGTTGGATCTTCTTTATCTCTTCTATCAACCCTATCCGGTACGGATCCCACACTGCTGAGCAGTATTCAAGCAGTGGGCGAATAAGCGTACTGTAACCTACTTCCTTTGTTTTCGGATTGAATTTCCTTAGGATTCTTCCAATGAATCTCAGTCTGGCATCTGCTTTACCGACAATCAACTTTATATGATCCTTCCATTTTAAATCACTCCTAATGCGTACTCCCAGATAATTTATGAAATTAACTGCTTCCAGTTGCTGACCTGCTATACTGTAGCTAAATGATAAGGGATCTTTCTTTTTTTGTATTCACAGCACATTACACTTGTCTACATTGAGATTCAATTGCCATTCCCTGCACCACGCGTCAATTCGCTGCAGATCCTCCTGCATTTCAGTACAATTTTCCATTGTTACAACCTCTCGATATACCACAGCATCATCCGCAAAAAGCCTTAGTGAACTTCTGATGTCATCCACAAGGTCATTTATGTATATTGTGAATAGCAACGGTCCTCCACACTCCCCTGCGACACACCTGAAATCAATCTTACTTCGGAAGACTTCTATCCATTGAGAATGACATGCTGTGTTCTGTTGTCTAGGAACTCTTCTATCCAATCACACAATTGGTCTGATAGTCCATATGCTCTTACTTTGTTCATTAAACGACTGTGGGGAACTGTATCGAATGCCTTGCGGAAGTCAAGAAACACGGCATCTACCTGGGAACCCGTGTCTATGGCCCTCTGAGTCTTGTGGACGAATAGCGCGAGCTGGGTTCCGCATGATCTTTTTTTTTGAAACCCATGCTAATTCCTACGGAGTAGATTTCTAGTCTCCAGAAAAGTCATTATACTCAAACATAATACGTGTTCCAAAATTCTACAACTGATCAATGTTAAACATATAGGCCTATAGTTCTGCACATCTGTTCGACATCCCTTCTTGAAAATGGGGATGATCTGTGCCCTTTCCCAATCCTTTGGAACACTACGCTCTTCTAGAGATCTACGGTACACCACTGCAAGAAGGGGGGCAAGTTCCTTCGCGTACTCTGTGTAAAATCGAGCTGGTATCCCATCAGGTCCAGCGGCCTTTCCTCTTTTGAGCGATTTTAATTGTTTCTCTATCCCTCTGTCGTCTATTTCGATATCTACCATTTTGTCATCTGTGCGACAATCTAGAGAAGGAACTACAATGCAGTCTTCCTCTGTGAAACAGCTTTGTAAAAAGACATTTAGTATTTCGTCCTTTAGTCTGTCATCCTCTGTTTTAATTCCATTTTGGTCACAGTGTGTCTGGACATTTTGTTTTGATTCACCTACCGGTTTGACATAAGACCAAAATTTCTTAGGATTTTCTGCCAAGTCAATACATAGAACTTTACTTTTGAATTCATTGAATGCCTCTCGCATAGCCCTCCTCACATTACATTTTGCTTCGCGTAATTTTTGTTTGTCTGCAAGGCTTTGGCTATGTTTATGTTTGCTGTGAAGTTCCCTTTGCTTCCGCAGCAGTTTTCTAACTCGGTTGTTGTACCACAGTGGCTCTTTTCCATCTCTTGCGATCTTGCTTGGCACATATTCATCTAACGTATATTGTACAATGGTTTTGAGCTTTGTCCACTGATCCTCAACACTATCTGTACTTGAGACAAAACTTTTAAGTTGAGCCGTCAGGTACTATGAAATCTGCTTTTTGTCACTTTTGATAAACAGAAAAATCATCCAACCTTTTTTAATATTTCTATTTACGGCTGAAATCATCGATGCAGTAACCACTTTATGATCACCGATTCCCTGTTCTGCGTTAACTGTTTCAAATAGTTCGGGTCTGTTTGTCACCAGAAGGTCTAATATGTTATTGCCACAAGTCGGTTCTCTGTTTAACTGCTCAAGGTAGTTTTCAGATAAAGCACTTAAAAACATTTCACTGGATCCTTTGTCCCTGCCACCAGTTATGAACATTTGAGTCTCCCAGTCTATATCCGGCAAATTAAAATCTCCACCCAGAACTATAACATGGTGGGGAAGTCTACTCGAAATATTTTCCAAATTATCCTTCAGGTGCTCAGCCACAACAGCTGCTGAGCCAGGGGGCCTATAGAGACATCCAATTACCATGTCTGAGCCTGCTTTAACCGTGACCTTCAGCCAAATTATTTCACATTTCGGATCTCCGTCAATTTCCTTCGATACTATTGCACTTCTTATCACTATAAACACACCTCCCCCTTCACTGTCCAGCCTGTCTCTGCGGTATACATTCCATTCCAATCTGAGTTTAGAATTTCATTACTGTTTACATCTGGTTTCAGCCAACTTTCTGTCCTTAGTACTATGTGGGCATTGTGACCGTTTATTAATGAGAGCAGTTCTGGGACTTTTCTATAGACGCTCCTGCAGTTTACTATTAGCACATTGATATTGTTATTCCCTGGTGCATTTTGATGAAAATGGACAGAGAAAGGGAATATGAAGAGATCGACAGCTTGGGGGGGGGGGGGGGGGGGGAAGGAGATGGACAGAGGGAGATGGGAGGAGGAGATGGGCAGAGGGAGATGGGAGGAGGAGATGGACAGAGAATGGGAAGTAGGAGCAGATGGACAGAGAGTGGGGGAGGAGCGGATTGACGGAAAGAGAGATGGGAATGAGCAGCAGGTGGACAGAAAGAAGGGGAGGAGCAGGTGGACAGACAAAGGAGGAAGAAGGAGATGGACTAACAAAATTGGAAAAAAATACATACCTAGGAAACGCCAGGTACTCAGTTAGCCACACTATAAACTTCTTTTTAAATGAGCACGGGTTTTACTTACCATTATTCATAATCACACACCTGTTTGGAAGATATATGTCACAACATTGACACAAATCAATGAATAAGATGGTGATGGATTATTATGTAATTTATAAAACTGGCACAGTTTTATACAACTTACAACACTAAGTGTATCAGAAGGTGAGACTCCATACAATGGTGCATTGGCCCCTGTCATTTTATCCCAGGTACCGTGGTAATCGTAACACATAATGTGCATGTAGTCGAGGTACTTGCCGAGCATTGGCACATCGTAAGCTTTTTCGATAACTGCCGTGGATGCACCGAGTGCTGCAGTAAGCAACCAACCATTTTTATCAAACTCTTGTCGAAGTTCCTGTAAGGAAAAGCACATCATTTAGCATAAATAATTATTTAATGACATCAGATAGTAAAATGTAACACTATAACTGCTTGTAAGTTCACAGTCTCCATTTCAAACCAATTTTTGAATGAATTATGAAAGAAAGTAAACAAGCCACATTTTTAACACTAGTGCTTTCGTACAATGACAGAAGAATGTTGACTAGGTGTTGTGTGATGTCCTTAGGTTAGTTAGGTTTAAGTAGTTCTAAGTTCTAGGGGACTGATGACCATAGATGTTAAGTCTCATAGTGCTCAGAGCCATTTGAACCATTTGAAGAATGTTGAATTTGTATAATACTAAAAAACATAAACCTCTTTCCCATAAAACTGTATTAGCACAGGTACCACCTGCTGATTCTTCTGCTTAATCATACACCATAATGGAACTAATACATCTTATTCTTTCAGCAGATCACTATTATAGCTTATGTATCAATTCTCTCAGAATAATTAATGGTTATATTTTTCTTTTCTTAGACTGATTTAGAGAATATTTCACTGTCCCTTTTACGTACTTTCAATTTATGCCTCAACATAAATTTAATAACAAATGTATGATAGATTCTTCATCGTAATAAAATTCCTCAACACATAAAAACTGCACACAGAGACCTAAAATTCTGAATTTTGGTTTTGTAAATACTTGTTTTTGAGCTACTTCACAAATTTTACAGTTACATTGTGAAATATGTATTTACCTGGTTCCACGAAACGTATGATCCTAATTTCAAACCACATTGGTAAAAGATATACGGAAATTTGTCAACATATATACTCGTACGAGTATGTCCTGTGGAGATGTCATGTCTGAGATATCTTGGCATACAAGGACTCAGTGTTACTCCAAAAAGAGGAATAAATAGGGCCTAAAATGTCAATTAGAGATTTGACTGAGAAATGAAGCATTGTCCAAATATTTATCTTCCAATATTCACCAGTTTCCAGTCATACAACCCACTTTGAAACACGTATGGGAAGTAGCATGTCTCAGTAACATGATTTACTAGAATATACACTGTGCTATGAAATTGATAGAATAGCTTAAATCAGATATATCCTTTGTTCCATGGATCCACAGATCCTCAAGAGTGTAAGCAAGTAAATGAAATGAAAAAAAAGATATATGCTGATGTCATTTCTATAGTCTCTAAGTAGAATGGTTCACATAGACATGGAATAAGTAAAAAATCTGCAACATATTTTCATTTAAGAGATGATACCAAACTTGCCACAAAAATATAAATCTCATACAACAAAGTGCATAATTCTTAAGCTATTGCAGCCCCACACTGTCAAATAGAAAGCAGTTTTCAACAATTATTTACACTGATCCCATTACTGTTCTGAAGATGTGTAGAAGTGAGATTTTTGTGTAACATGTGTGTAATTTGATATTCTTAACAGTAGTTAAACTTCTTATGGCTGCTGGCAAGTTATTGACATGTATGTTCCCTAATAAGGGCCACCTTTCTGGAACAAAATAAATGACTGTAGTACTGTATGAAGGTTATTCTTACTGCTAGTATTGGTTTAAAAACTATATATATTGCATATGGCAAATTTCATCAAGAAATAAATATATTGGGATGTAGTGGTTAGTATCTTTAATTCTCTGAAAAGGTGATTACAGAACTTTCTTCAGATCACAACACAAATAAATCACATTACACATATTTTGGAGTTAGAAAAAAATAGCTTGACTTAATAAGTTACCCCTAAAATGACCCAATATGACATTATGGAATGGGAGTCAAGAAAGTTTGTCAGCATTTTTATTTTCATATCACATATACCTGGCAAGATCTGTATTAAAATTAAAATTTTGCTTAGGAGTTTCAACAGTTCTATGATAAGTTCCTAACTGAAATTATTGTATAGTAGGAAACCTCTTACAAGTTCTGAACTAAATATAGTGTGTGTTTTCAAAGTTTGGGGACAAAGAATTAGCAATGAATCATTAATTGACATCCATAAGAATCCCATTAACTGGTCTGTCTAAAACTTAACTTAATTTTCTAAGTATTCCATTATTATTGCCATCTGCAAACAAAATTAACATGACATCAGGTAATGTTACTGATGAAAGGTTGTTAATATGCACAATAAAAGTAAGGGCCTGAAAATGAACTCTCATGAGACATCACATGTAATTAGTTCCTAGTCTGACAATAACTGATAGCTTAATACAGGACTCTTTTGTATTGACATCCTTTATTTTCAGTCAGACAGATACAATCTGAAACATTTTGTATCATTCATTCTGACACCATAGTACGCTCAGTGTGCAAAATAACAGTCACCTCCTTAAAAAAGGGTGCACTGGTCACTTTGGATTGAGTAGACTGGGCAGAATTAGCACCAGGTGGTCGCTTGACCCTCTACCACTGATGAAAGTCACACAGCTGAGCTGTGTATGTCAGCTATACGGAATCAACCCAGTAAAATAGGTTGACACAGAGACATGA
This sequence comes from Schistocerca serialis cubense, assembly GCF_023864345.2. NCBI lineage: Eukaryota > Metazoa > Arthropoda > Insecta > Orthoptera > Acrididae > Schistocerca > Schistocerca serialis. Next base: position 10,347,443 of record NC_064640.1, read on the forward strand.
CAGAATGGGAACAAACGTGCAATCATATTTGAATGTGCTCATGACCACACTGTGAATGAAGTTGCCCAATTTACTGGTGTATCAACACAGACTGTCAAACATGTCCACAGGAGGGGTGTACCACTTGGAGCCACATAATACAGCATGAGAACAGTGACTGTAAAAAGATTCTAATCAACACAGATCAGAGTCAGGTGCCATGTCTTGCAATGACAGTTGCAAGGATGTAGGCAGGATTTTATCAAGAAAGGTGGTGGTGGGGAGGGGGGGGGGGGGGGGTGAGGCTGTCAAATTTGCTAAAGAGGACCTTAAGGAGGCTCATGCTTTTCATTTGTTCTGATAGCATGTCCATTTATCTTTTAATCGTATGTACATAACTTTCTTTTGGGTGGCCTTAATACAAATAGTAGTTTGTCTACAAAACTATTTTTTTCTTGATTTCACAATATGATAAGTTCACTTTATTGCCAAACAAATTAAAATTCTAATATAATGTATTGCCTCTTTTCTACAAAATGCAGCTTAGTCTTCTAATATAAGGTTTGTTACCACAGAGCAGACGGATCTTAACGTTAGCTTGAATAACTTATGGTGCTAAACAGGTTCAAATCTCTTTTGATAATAGCTATCCTTCTCCTACTATAATCTTGTGTTCAAATTTATGGCTTATCTGAAACCATGTTGGAATTCCTTCAGCACATCAAAGCATCCCAAGTTCCTCAATTCAATTGCAAATTTTATTAAAGTATCTTTCATTTCAGTAAAATTCTTCAGTATCCTTAATTAATCAGGAACTTTATCTAAATTTATTATTTCAACAGTCAACTTGAAGTCATAACTACCAAATTTATTTATCAAACAAAACAGAATACACTAATACTATAAGCTAAAGTTTTGGGATGTTAACATTGATTCATGCATTGATTTCAACTAGAGTTCTAATGTATGCAACTTCTTTAAAATATTATTATACAGTCTTTCATGCTAATAAATTCTTCTGAGATGTACAGAATACATTGTTGTTTGTATGATGTTTATTTACAAATATATTATAGTTCTGATGGTTGGACTCACTGTTCTGAGCATATTATGAATTAGACATTTCACAGTAGAACATTGTTCTTGTAGTAAAACTTGAAGTCCAATGTAAATACCACTGACAGAGGCAAATGCAAGAAGGGAGCTGTAGGGTTACAGCCTCCATCCCCGCCCCCTCCCCCCCTCCAACCAGACCCAGAATTAATTCTGTTCCTTAAAACAAAATCCTACTGTCACTTGAAAATTCTTTCACTATTGTATTTGGTGTTATAATAGATTCAGAAAGTACCTTTGTTTAATCCAGACAATTTGGACAAAAGTTCTATTAGCTAACCCCCCCCCCCTCAAAAAAAAAAAAAAAAATCAAAATACTGGATTTAACTCAGAATTAACTGAACTAAACATATTGTTAAAATCTTGCACAAACTAACATCAAAATTAAACACTGTCTGCCTGAGAAATAAATAACTATTCCCCAAATCAAGCTAAGTGCTGGTTATGTTACAAAAATGATGAAAAAATTACTTTTATATCATTGTTTGTACAATTTATAAACATTACTGTTGGAAGATAATCACAGAAAATTTGTAAAGGCTTCAATATTATAGTATTACAAGAGTGTAAATAGATTCTGGACAAATGGAGTTGGATGCAGGTTATCAATGGCCAGGATGAATTAAACCCTTTTAAAAATGAATGAAGTATAGAATGTGCTGTCGTCACAGACCCCTTCTGCTCCCCACAAAACTTTTTCCCACATTGGAACTGGTTTCTATAACTGAGTACCACCCAAGTGAACAGATCAGGCTATATTTTGCCATTTAGGCTACGAATGATAGAATTTTGAGCAAATTTTTTAAGGAAATGTAACCATAGCCATTTGCGTGATATTTTTGTTGATGAAAGTAATTTTTGTGTGGTACAAACAAATTGAATTGTATTTTTAGTGGCTGGTTTTAATTTAATATTATTTGTAATGATGTTTACTGACCTCCTGCCTTGTGAAATACTGAAATATCACAACCCAAAAGTTCTACCAGTCTCCAAATAATGATTCCATCGCTAACATCAAACTGCTGTCGATAGGTAATTAGGCTGTTGTAGTTCCCCGTGAACCATGGACCTTGCCGTCGCTGGGGAGGCCTGCGTGCCTCAGCAATACAGATAGCCATACCGTAGGTGCAACCACAACAGAGGGGTATCTGCTGAGAGGCCAGACAAACGCGTGGTTCCTGAAGAGAGGCAGCAGCCTTTTCAGTAGTTGCAGGGGCAACAGTCTGGATGATTGACTGATCTGGCCTTGTAACACTAACCAAAGCAGCCTTGCTGTGCTGGTACTGCGAACAGCTGAAAGCAAGGGGAAACTACGGCCGTAATTTTTCCCGAGGGCATGCAGCTTTACTGTATGATTAAATGATGATGGCATCCTCTTGGGTAAAATATTCCGGAGGTAAAATAGTCCCCCATTCGGATCTCCGGGTGAGGACTACTCAGGAGGACATGGTTATGAGGAGAAAGTAAACTGGCATTCTATGGATCGGAGCGTGGAATGTCAGATCCCTTAATCGGGCAGGTAGGTTAGAAAATTTAAAAAGGGAAATGGATAGGATAAGGTTAGATATAGTGGGAATTACTGAAGTTCGGTGGCAAGAGGAACAAGACTTTTGGTCAGGTGAATACAGGGTTATAAATACAAAGTCAAATAGGGGTAATGCAGGAGTAAGTTTAATAATGAATGAAAAAATAGGAATGCGGGTAAGCTACTACAAACAGCATAGTGAACGCATTATTGTGGCCAAGATAGACACGAAGCCCATGCCTACTACAGTAGTACAAGTTTAGGTGCCAACTAGCTCTGCAGATGACGAAGAAATTGAAGAAATGTATGATGAAATAAAAGAAATTATTCAGATAGTGAAGGGAGACGAAAATTTAATAGTCATGGGTGACTGGAATTTGGTAGTAGGAAAAGGGAGAGAAGGAAACCTAGTAGGTGAATACGGATTGGGGGTAAGAAATGAAAGAGGAAGCCACCTGGTAGAATTTTGCACAGAGCACAACTTAATCATTGCTAACACTTGGTTCAAGAATCATAAAAAAAGGTTGTATACATGGAAGAAGCCTGGAGATACTGGCAGATTTCAGATAGATTATGTAATGGTGAGACATAGATTTAGGAACCAGGTTTTAAATTGTAAGACATTTCCAGGGGCAGATGTGGACTCTGAGCACAATCTATTGGTTATGCACTTTAGATTGAAACTGAAGAAACTGCAAAAAGGCGGGAATTTAAGGAGATGGGACCTGGATAAACTGAAACAACCAGAGGTTGTACAGAGTTTCAGGGAGAGCGTAAGGGAACAAATGGCAGGAATGGGGGAAAGAAATACAGTAGAAGAAGAATGGGTAGCTTTGACGGATGAGGTAGTGAAGGCAGCAGAGGATCAAGTAGGTAAAAAGACGAGGGCTAGTAGAAATCCCTGGGTAACAGAAGAAATATTGAATTTAATTGATGAAAGGAGAAAATATAAAAATGCAGTAAATGAAGCAGGCAAAAAGGAATACAAACGTCTCAAAAATGAGATCGACAGGAAGTGCAAAATAGCTAAGCAGGGATGGCTAGAGGATAAATGTAAGAATGTAGAGGCTTATCTCACTAGGGGTAAGATAGATACTGCCTACACAAAAATTAAAGAGACCTTTGGAGAAAAGAGAACCACTTGTATGAATATCAAGAGCTCAGATGGAAACCCAGTTCTAAGCAAAGAAGGGGAAGCGGAAAGGTGGAAGGAGTATATAGAGGATCTATACAAGGGCGTTGTACTTGAGGACAATATTATGGAAATGGAAGAGGATGTAGATGGAGATGAAATGGGAGATATGATACTGCGTGAAGAGTTTGATAGAGCACTGAAAGACCTAAGTCGAAACAAGGCCCCGGGAGTAGACAACATTCCATTAGAACTACTGACGTCCTTGGGCGAGCCAGTCCTGACAAAACTCTACCATCTGTTGAGCAAGATGTATGAGACAGGCGAAATATCCTCAGACTTCAAGAAGCATATAATAATTCCAATCCCACAGAAAGCAGGTGTTGACAGATGTGAAACTTACCGAACTATCAGTTTAGTAAGTCACGGCTGCATAATACTAACACAAATTCTTTACAGATGAATGAAAAAACTAGCAGAAGCCGACCTCGGGGAAGATCAATTTGGATTCTGTAGAAATATTGGAACACGTGAGGCAATACTGACCCTACGGCTCATCTTAGAAGCTCGAGTAAGGAAAGGCAAACCTACGTTTCTAGCATTTGTAGACTTCGAGAAAGCTTTTGACAATGTTGACTGGAATACTCTCTTTCAAATTCTGAAGGTGGCAGGGGTAAAATATAGGGAGCAAAAGGCTATTTACAATTTGTATAGAAACCAGATGGCAGTTATAAGTGAGGGGCATGAAAGGGAAGCAGTGGTTGGGAAGGGAGTGAGACAGGGTTGTAGCCTCTCCCCGATGTTATTCAATCTGTATATTGAGCAAGCAGTGAAGGAAACAAAAGAAAAATTTGGAGTAGGTATTAAAATCCGTGGAGAAGAAATAAAAACTTTGAGGTTCGCCGATGACATTGTAATTCTGTCAGAAACAGCAAAAGACTTGGAAGAACAGTTGAACGGAATGGATAGTGTCTTGAAAGGAGGATATAAGATGAACATCAACAAAAGCAAAATGAGGGTAATGGAATGTAGTCGAATTAAGTCGGGTGATGCTGAGGGAATTAGATTAGGAAATGAGACACTTTAAGTAGTTAAGGAGTTTTGCTATTTGGGGAGCAAAATAACATGATGATCGAAGTAGAGAGGATATAAAATGTAAACTGGCAATGGGAAGGAAAGTGTTTCTGAAAAAGAGAAATTTGTTGACATCGAGTATAGATTTAAGTGTCAGGAAGTCGTTTCTGAAAGTATTTGTATGGAGTGTAGCCATGTATGAAAGTGAAACATGGACGATAAATAGTTTAGACAAGAAGAGAATAGAAGCTTTCGAAATGTGGTGCTACAGAAGAATGCTGAAGATTGGATGGGTAGATCACATAACTAATGAGGAGGTGTTGAATAGGATTGGGGAGAAGATAAGTTTGTGGCACAACTTGACAAGAAGAAGGGATCGGTTGGTAGGACATGTTCTGAGGCATCAAGGGATCACCAATTTAGTATTGGAGGGCAGCGTGGAGGGTAAAAATCGTAGAGGGAGACCAAGAGATTAATACACCAAGCAGATTCAGAAGGATGTAGGTTGCAGTAGGTACTGGGAGATGAAGAAGCAAGCACAGGATAGAGTAGCATGGAGAGCTGCATCAAACCAGTCTCAGGACTGAAGACCACAACAACAACAGTTCTACGTACGTATTTTTTATTTAACATAATGCTAGTGGACAAATCAAAATTGGTTTTCCTCTTGTCACTTGTAAGAAACTTATCTATAATTAGAAATAATCACAACAGCACACAGCATGAAAGCAATAAATGACAGCACTTAAATTCAAGTGCAAGTAAGAACTGAAAACAACAACTGTGTTGCCATGTTGTGAAACTGAAAGATATTTTGCTTTTCAGTCATACAATGAAAATGCAGTACATTGTGGGCAACTCTACACTGTATGTAGTTTCGAATAGGTGATTGGAGGGGTGCGCTCTGAACCTGTGCTTTGGCTATGTCCATGACAGTTAGTTTCAAACCTGACAGTTAATTACTGATGTCATTCAATGCAGGTCCATCTCATCCAGTTTATGACTGAATGTTGTAAAGAGAACTGCATGCAATGGACATTTGAAGTCTGGCACCTCGCAATGTAGATTAGTCCAACTAGCCACATTTTTGCCTCTTTTTGAAAGATATAAGGTGTTGAATCCACTGATGGTCCACTGAAGTGTTTCACCTACAGTGTGTGGAGGGTAGAGTTCAGACTGGAGACAGTTCCGTCATGTTTTTGGTGCGATTTCCTACCCTGATTTGAACCAACCCATTCTGGTTACCATGAATCTGAGTCAGGAAGTTTACTTCAACATTCTCAGTGACCAAGTGTTGCCTTTTATTTTATGTACATTATGGACATTCCTGTCTTCCAAGATGGCAACAGCCATCTTAACAGGGTTGCATGCATACATTCCGAATCACATCTCAAGTAACCTGCTAAATTGCTTGATCTTAATTCTTATAAAATGTCTGGGACTATTTTGACCAGTGGGTGAAACATAGCAGTCAGTATCCCAACAATTTGATATTTCTAAAGGATCTGATCATCAATCAATAGCTTCAACTGGATAAGGCCACTTGAAGAAACTTGTGAACCATCATCCTCACCGAACTGAGGCCTTTATCACTGCTAAAGGTGGTGTTATGCAGTACTGTTGCAATGTTCCTCGAAGTGATTAATTTTTTTTGTCTGGTATGCTAATTCTAAATTACTTAAAAGGATATTGTAAGAAAACGAAATGCCTACGGCCATCCTTATGATCTTATTTATTGTGTAGCTGCCAATTTCAGCACTTCTGTGCCATAACTTGATGGTTGGAGAGACACATCAGCATTGGTGTGGCTGGAATGTGTGGACCGGGATTATTGATGACCATATTTTGGGACTAGTCTTCCCTCCACATCACCTAACAGGCTGGAACTATTGGCATTTCTTGTGACTTTGCCTCCCCTGCTGGAAGAAGTGCCACTGATGATTCAAAGGGTAATGTGGCTGCTACATGATGGTGCTCCAGCCCACATCAACATTAACATCCCTATGCATCTCAATTGCGTCTTCCCTGGTCAATGGATCAGATGACAGGGTCCAGTTGCATGGCCTACTCATTCACCAGACCTCAAACCATGTGATTTCTGATTATGACGCCATCTCAAAACTATCATGTATGCAGAGTCCATTCCATGCTGCCTTTGAGACTGTTCAGATGCAGCCTGGCTGATGCAAATGTGTGAGACAGAACATACTACACCACATACATGCATCCATTCAGGCACATGGAAGCCATTTTCAGCACGTACTTTAACTGTAGCTGCATGGTATATTTCACATTAAAGCGCAGTCTCAGTAACAACGCATGACAGAATAAATGGTCTCTAGCATGGAAACCATGTTTTTCCAGACATAAGTTCATTATACCTTTATTGTCCCATATCATTCCATTGGCCAATTCCTAGAGTATGTACATGGTGGAAAAAAGTACCTGTAGGTGAACTCTAGCTAACAGCTCTTCAGAATAAATGGATGTATGCTTCAGAAAGCCTTTTGGATTGTAACTGTGTTTAGAATATCAGCCTGTAATGACGAGAATCATTGTTGTGAAGGTGTCATCTATGTCTGTAGGCCTATCGTGTTATCCTGTTAACATCAAAACACTGTAATAATAAAAAAATGAGTGGTGTGGGATGCCAGATGCAAAAATACTGAATAGTCATGTATTGTGTTTCAAGGATATTCAATTTAGTATTCAGTCTGGAAAAAATATGCTTTTTATCAGATCAGAGCGTAGAATGTGATAAAAACCCATATTAGTGTAGAAAACATTCGAATACTAAGATAAATCAAACAATGGGAACTCCAGGCAGGAATATCAACAATGCAGGGAATGACAGATTGCTACTTACCATAAAGAAGACATCTTAAGCTGTGGACAGGCACAATTAAACGACATTTACATAAAGCTTTGGGCCACAGCCTTCATCAGCAAAAGAGAAACACACACCATTCACACAAACAAGCAAGCACACCTCATGCACAAACTGCCAACTCCAGCATCTTGGGCCAGAATGCAACTATCAAGTGGAATGCAAGCAGAAATCTAGAAGGGGTGGGGCAGGGGAAGGGATAATTTTGTACAGATGGGGAGAGAGACAAATGCTGTCTGGTGGAGTTTGCATGGACTAGAATGCCAACAAGTGCAGCATCAGGAGGTTGTGGAGCAGGTAGGTGGGGAAAAAAGGGCAAAAAAGGAGAGGAATCTGGAAAGGTTGGCAGGTGCATTGGCAGAGGGTGACAAATAAACAGAGTGGGAGGTGGGAGTGGGGAGAAGACCATACGACAGAGAGGGTGGAAAATGTTTGGTGGAGGGTGTGGGGACAGTATGTCACCACAGGTTGAGACCAGGATAATAACAGGAGTGGAGAATGTTTTGCAAGGTAACTTCAGTACGCACAGTTCAGAAAAGCAGGTGGTGGAGGGAAGGATCCAGATTGCTTGAGTAGCGAAGCAGCCATTAAAATCAAGTATGTTATGTTCAGTTGCATGTTGTGCCACAGGCTGGTCTACTTTGCTCTTGACCACAGTTTGACAGAGTCCATTCATCCTGGTTGAGAGTTGGCTGGTAGTCATACCAATACAAAAATCTGTGCAATGATTGCAACAAAGCTTGTAAATGACATGACTGGTTTCACAAATGGCCTGGCTCTTGATGGGGTATGATAAAGCTGTGTAAGGACTGGAACAGGAAGTGCTGGGTAGGTGACTGGGCAGGATCTCCAAAGAAATATGATCATTGTGGCAAGGGGCTGGAATTGGGAGTGGCATATGGACAGACAAGGATGTTACGGAGGTTGGGTGAGCAATGTAACACCACTTTAGGAGAGGTGGGAAGTATCTCGGGTAGGATGTCCCTCATTTCAGAGCGTGATGATAGGTAATCAAAGCCCTGATGAAGAATGTCGTTCAGTTGCTCCAGTCTGGGGTGGTACTGGGTGACAAAGGGGACACTCCTTTGTGGCTGGTTCTTGGGGATTGTGGGAGGATTGGGGGTGTGAGGGTAAGTGGCACAGGGGATCTGTTTGCTGAATAGGTCCGGCAGGTAGTGCCAGTCTGTGAAGGCCTTGGTGAGACCCCCAATATACTGAGCAAGGGAGTTCTAGTCACAGCAGATATGCTGTACCGGGTGGCCAAGCTATCTGGGAGGGATTTTTTGGTTCAAAAGGGATGACAGCTCTTGAAATGCAGGTAGTGTTGTTGGGTAGTGGGCTTAATGTGGACAGGGGTGCAGACGGAGCCATCAGAGAGGAGGAGGTCAACATCTAGGAAGGTGATTTTTTTAGTTTTGTTTTGAACTGTCCAATTGTGTCAATATCTTTTATATTTTGGGGTAATTTATTATATAATTTAAGGGCATTGTACAACAAGCTCTGCTGAGTTGTAACTTTATTTTTCCTCTCTAGATGCAGACTGTATTGGTTTCTAGTTTCATAGCTGTGTACTAAAGAATTTTTAACATAGCAGTCAATATTTTTTTTACATACATAACACTTTGAAAAATGTATTCACAGGGGAAAGTTAGGATTTCCAACTTTTGAAAAAGTTCAAGGCAGTGGGCCCTACTGCCACTCCTGGTTATTATACAAATTGCTCTTTTCTGTAATTTGAAAACTATTTTAATATCTTTACTGTTGACTCCCCAAAATATTATTCCATAGGTAATAACAGAGTGGATATAAGAAAAATATACAGATCTGACACATGTAGTATCACACACTGCAGTCAGAATTCTAAGAGCATAGCATGCTGTAGCGATTCTGTTAGTAAGTATTTTAATATGTTCTTCCCACTTTAACTGACTGTCAACATGCATACAAAGAAATTTTGTGTAGTCTACACATTCTATAGTTTCATCGTTTAACTTAAAGTTGTTATAGTGTGGTTTTTTGCAGACACTGAAGTTATCACCATTTGTTTTTTTTTTTAATTTAGTGTTAGTTTATTATTGGATGCCCACTCACGTACACTGTTTAGTGTTCGTTCGGCTTTTTCTTTCAGTGCATCTGGTGATTTGTCACTGATTAGAACATTTGAGTCATCTGCAAACAATATGGTTTGTCCATGCTTGATGCTCTGTGGAAAGTCATTTATGTAAATGAGGAATAGTACTGGGCCAAGGACACTACCCTGTGGGACACCTATACTTACATAATTTGGGTCTGAAGTACACTTTACAATATAGTTTGAGCAACTTGAAATATGTGAGATTTCAGTTATCTGTCTTTTGTTTTTTAGATATGACTGGAACCACTTTTTCACAAGTCCCCTTATTTCTGTTGTGTAGTTCCCTTTATCTAGTGCTTCTAGAAAGTGTTTTGTGAGGTGTGCTGTTGCTGATTCTGTGCTTTTCTCTGATTGAAATCCAAACTGGTCAACAGATAGTAAGTTGTATTTATTTAAATAATTCATTAGCCTATCTTACATAATAGTTTCTAATATTTTTGCAAAGCATGAGAGTAGAGAAATTGGCCTATAATTTTCAATTTTTCCTGCATCACCTTTTTTGAAGAGAGGTAGTAATTTAGCATATTTTAAATAGTCTGCAAAGTAGCCCTGCTTGAAAGATTGATTTATAATATCACTAAAGGTGGAAGTAGGCTCTTGATACAGTCTTAATTATAAAAATGGAGACTTCATCCAGACCAGCTGAGTTTTTGTTTTCCAGTGTGCTGACTGCTTTGTAGACTTCTTCCTATGTTGTAGGGAATAACACCATTGAGTGTGATACACCATTATTTGGCTTTTTTACCTTAGGGGCTGTTAGAAAATTTTCCTGTAATTTTATTCCTATGCTATTAAAATAATTATTTATATAGTTTGCCAAATATATTGGGTCTTTTATTAGAGTCCCTTCCTCTTTGATTTTCAAGTTTGACAGATTCATTTTCCTGGTACCAGTTTCCTGCTTTACGATCTTCCATACCGCCTTATTTTTGTTTTCAACAGAGAGCACCAGTTCGGAGTTATGAGCTCTCTTTGCTGCAAGTAATATTTCCCTATATCTTTTATAAAAGAGTGAGAAAGCAGAATTAGTTTGGCTGTGTTTAATGGAGCTCAGGTACTTTAGTGTTTCAGAAGATTTTTTGATACCTTTTGTGACCCACTTGTTTTTTCCTGCTGTTTATAATGGACATGACACTTTAGAAAATGTTTCTTCAAAATTTAATTTAAACAATGTCATGAAATTTTTGAATTTTTCATTTGCATCCACCTCCGAGTATACTGAGTCCCAAATTTGTCCTGCTATCTGTTTAGCAAACTCATATCAATTTTGTTTAGAAAAAATTCGTCTGTAAATATGCATCTTCTTTGTTTCTTCTGGAGCCACTTTCATATTAATGATTTCACCTGAGTGATCAGATAATCCTAGCTCAGCTACCACCACCTCACAGTTTTCTTTGCCTAAATCTGTTAATACATGACCAACAGCTTTCTTTGAGTATTTTGTTGTTCTTGTTGCACTGTTAACCATTCGAACTAGATTGAAACTTTGAGCAAGACTTAGTAATGAGTCCCATGTAGCATCAGGATTCAGTTTATCTACATTTAGGTCTCCACATATGAGAATGTGGTTCTTTGGAGTGGATATCTTGTCAAGAACATGATTAAGTTTGGAGAAAAAGATGTTGAAGTCTGCACTGTATATACATAAGATGATCAAATTCCTACACTTGTAGTGGTACCTGATTTCAACTGCTGCCAGTTCAAAATGTTGCTCTTCACTGATTACACCTAAATCGCTTCTGGTCTTATACTGATAATTTTGTTTTACATAAATACAACACCCTCCACACTTCATAGAAGTCCTACAGTATGCACACACTAAATTATAAGACTGCAAGACTAATTGATTAATTTCAGCCTCATTGCACCAATGCTCAGTGAGACAAACAACTGAGCACTCTGTAGACTCCAACTCCACTTCTAGCCGTTGGATCTTATTTGCTAGGGAACATATATTTTGGTGAACAACTGTTAAGTAATTTTTGCCAACATTATTTAGATACCCACTTTTTTCGTTTTAATGTTGTTCTGTATTGGTTCAACTGTTTCCTTATTACAATTACAATCGCGTTTTTTGTTTGCATAACGCATTCTTGGATAGTCACCCCCTGCAGACTGTATTAGTTTTCCTTATTTTTTATAGTTTTACATAAGTCCAGGGACATTTTGCTGAAAGTCATTGCACCTAGTCTGTTTAGGTGCAGGCCATCCCTACCAAGACATTTGTCGTCGAGAAATTTCTTTGGGTCAACAAATACTACAATACCAAGTTCATCACACTGTTCCCTGATGCCAGTGTTTATTTTGTTTATATACGCGTTACTCACCGATTTTCTTTGAAGAATTCCGTTGATAACAATTCTGGAGCTTGTAAACAAACCTTTTGCTGTCCGAATTACATTACGAATATCATTTATGATTTCTTCTTGTCTGCTGCTTCTAATAGAGTTGGTCCCTACGTGAATTATCATGCCTTTAAAATCTGTGTTGGAATCATTGTTGTTTTGGTTGGATTTTTCCGTGTAGAACTGCTGATTTTTTCCTTTTTGGTAGAGACAGACGTGTCATTACACTTTTCATTCGGTGCCACCTTGTATATTGCATGCAGTTCCTGTCCCAATGTTCTCTCATTAGCAGTTTGGAATGGACCTTCATTCATTGCCTGCAGCCATTCCTGTCAGATTTGGAATCAATTTTGATCCACAATTTGTGAAACATGTCTTCAGTCCTTCTCAATCAGGATATTTTTCTGACTGCAATTGTGATGTCTTGTTTTATGCCATGGGTGTAACACCGCAACATTTAGACATGCTGAACAGTCCACCATAAAACACCAAAGTTAAGAGAAAAATTTTCAGCAGTAAGGATGAGATTCTGGATTATGTCATTAATAATGCAGCTACCTCATCAGAGTGCCATTAGCCCACCATTTCAGCAGTTCACCTGGAATCTTTCCTTCCTGCTTATAGATAGCGAAACTCAAGTCATTGTACAAAAAGGGTAAGAAAGAATACACAGCCAATAAATGACCTATTGCTTTGATATCTGTATTTTCAAAAATACTAGAAAAATTTTTTCATAGGAGGTTGTTGTGTTTTCTAGAAAAGTGCAACATATTATCCACAGCTCAATATGGTTTCTGGGAAGGTCAACCAGCAGAAACAGCAGTATTTGAATTTCTGAGTGAAGTGCTCCAAAAACTTGATAGTGGAGAAAAAGTAACTGGAATATGCCTTGATCTGTCTAATGTCTTTGACATCATAGACCATATCCTATTGCTGCAGAAACTTGATAGTATTGATATCAGAAGTACATGTAACAAGCCATTCTGATTACAAAGAAGTAAAGTATGGTGTACTGCAGATCTCAGTATTGGGTCCCATCCTATTTTTGATATATGTAAATGACCTAGCATTAACTGAAAAGTGTCATAGCACTATCCAGTTTGCAGATGATACAAGCATTTTAGTCGGTGGTACAACACCTGAAATATTACAGACAACACTATCTGAAATGTTTACTAGTGCTGTGAATTGGTTCAGCCAAAACAAACTAATAATGAATAAAAGTGAAACAGCAGCATTAATTTTCATAATTTCAAGAGAAACTGTGAAGAGGATATTAAAAATGCATATCAATCAATATATGTTAGAGAAAACAAATACAAAATGCAAACATGTGGAAAACCAAACGACTTTGTGAATAAGGTAAAATATGGAATATTTCAGCAGCAGTTAAGTAAAAGATCATATGCGAAAGTGCTCACGAAAAATCTTCCACCGCTAAGCTGCTCTACTGAGACAATATCGACATGTGTTAGCAAAAAATACATAATAAATAGGGCCAAACAAGACTTCGCTTACTGCAAAGGTAGGCAGAAAACAGGTAATCTCTGAACAGCAAGTACCGGTAAAATTGAACAGTATGTCAACAGCCAAGGACGAAATATAGCCACTGAATTTCGGCGTACAAGTAGTCAGAATTTTAGTTTTAACTGTACAATAAAACCAGGAGCAAAATTCAGTGCTGCTACATCAATGAGTCAAGAAAAAATTTCCTCATTGAGCAAAAAGGACTTTTCTATCTTCCTGGTGGGATCAAATGATATAGCTAGGAACGAAAAAAACGATCTCTTAATCTCCCTAAAAAGAAAACTGTATGAGCTGACAGGAACAAATGTTATTGTTTTTTCAGTGCCACACCGTTATGACTTGATAGAATGGTCCTCTGTAAATAAAGAAATTGAAACTGCAAATAAAGAGATGCAAAATATTTGCGAGCAGTTTGAAAATGTAACATTTGTGAACATCAGCAATTTAGGGAAAAGATTTCACACAACACATGATTCTCATCTAAATGTACTTGGAAAAATGTAATAGTAACAAAAATTTTAGAACTTGTAAATAAAATCTCAAATGTGCAGTGTGATGATAGAAAAGTCATACCTCTCATGGACAGGAAGTGTGTGTTACCTGTAGACTCCAATGTGAAATCTGCTGTCAGTGAAGCTACACATCTCCAAGAGAAATGTGAAATTTTATTAACGCAAGTACCGGTACACACTCCAAATGTTAATAATTCACAGAAAGGCACAGCAGTTATGGAACAACAAACACCAGAATTAAGTGAAACAGCAGCAGCACCATCATTATCAGCAGAAGCAGCAACAGCAGCAGCAGTAGCAGAACCAACAATGACTGGAGCAGCAACACAGCAATGCTTAAGGAGGAGCCAAAGGAAAAATACATCTGTGTCATTCAGTGATAATTTTTTATAGTTTTTTTATAGTTTCAAGCCAAGAAGAAAATAAAAATGTGAAAAACCAGCCTGCTAACTCACAGATAAGTCACAACAACATCCTATTTTTAAACATTCAGGGTCTTGAAAATGAAGTTGAAATTCTGGAGGAGTCATTGCCCCAGAATAAGTATTCTTTCTTATGTCTATCAGAACATTGGCTTAAACCAGAATAAATACAATACTATGTAGCAGAAGGTTATAAACATGGAAACAGTTTTTGCAGATCTCAGTACCATAATGGTGGTACTGTTATCTATGTTTCAAATGAAATAGAGTGTAGAGAACTAGATCTTAGTTGGGCATGTGTAGAGAAGCACTTTGAAATTACCGAGATCATATGTGATATAATGAAACTTATCATAGTATGTATCTACCATTCCCCTGACTCAGATGATAAAACTTTTTTAGATAATTTAGACAGTGTACTCTGCTACATAATGAAATGGAAACAGTATGTAACTTTAATTCAAGCTTTGATGTAACATGTAACAAACCCAGTGTAAATAAGTTACTGAATATGCTAAGGCAGCACAACTTCCATCATGTAAATTCAGAACCAACAAGACTACAAGCGTGCTTGGATAATGCTTTTGTCAACCGTGCTCATGATATGTACTCCACCAAGGTAAAGGAATTTGTTTTCTCAGACCACTCCATGTTAACAGTAGAGTTAAGACATTTTATAAAAGGGGATGAGAGCAAGGCTACACAAAAGTTAACAAAATCTAATACCTTAATATTAACAAAACACAATCTCATAAAACTAACACACCAGCTGAGCATAACAAACTGGGACAAATTATTTCAAAACCGTGATTCCAGTGCCCAAACAGTTTATGAAACATTCTACAATTACTTCACAGGTATTTTAAAAGCCCATCTTGTTCAAAAGAAATACTATAAAACAAGAAAGGGTAAATTTTGGTACACCAAAGAACTGGAGAATCTAAAAAATAAGCTACTGCTGTTGAAACACCTTGCCAAAGTAAACAATTCTAATGAAATTAAGGATCTCGAAAAAATCACTAAGAAACTGTATAAGAAAGAGTTGCAATTGGCGAAACAAAGATACAACACAAATTTCATAAAAAATAGTAAAAACCAATGCAAAACAGCCTGGTCAGTAATTAATACTGTTAAAGGTGAAGTCAGAAACTTCAACAAGACAGTCTCAATACCAGCAAATACATTCAATAAATATTTTGTAAGCTGTGCTGATGATATCCAAAAGCTCATCAGTAAACCCAATGTACCATGTATAGATTATATGAAGAGAGCAAACCTAAATCATAATAGGGCCAGATCATCATTGAAACACTTCAAAGAGGTACGCCAACATGAAGTTCTTAAAATAGTCAAAGAAATGAAAAATTCATACAGTACAGATATTTTTAATGTGTCAAACAATCTATTGAAAGAAATCATACATTACATTGCAGCGCCATTAACATATTCTATAAACCTGTGTCTCACAGAAGGGTTTTTTCCTGATCCTCTCAAACTATCCAAGGTAACTTCAGTCTTTAAGAAGGGTGTCAAATCAGATCCTGCAAACTACAGACCAATTTCACTAATTCCAGTACTAGGAAAAGTCTTTGAAGGCATAATATATAAGCAGATGTATGAGTACCTAGAACTAAATGGTATGTTAAGTGCATCACCGTTTGGTTACAGAAAAGGAAGGTCAGCTATACATGCCATAGAGCTCTTAGTCAGAGACATTGTAGCAGGATTTGAGGACCATGTGCACACACAGGTAACCTTATGTGGTCTGAGTAAGCTTTTGACTGTGTTGACCACTCACTTCTGCTCTCTAAACTTGAGTACTATGGAATATGTGATAAAAGTTTAAAACTCATCAAATCATACCTCAATAAAAGGAAACAGGTGGTGAGTTCAGGAAGTCATCTGTCAAACATACTCGAGGTTCAACATGGAGTGCCACACGGATCTAAATTGGGACCACTTCTTTTCCTTGTACACATAAATGACTTACCAGGAAATATAGATGTAAAGACATATATGTATGCAGATGACACAACTTTTCTATCTGTAAACCATGTACTTGATAACCTTGTAAGTGATATGAAATTGGCAAAAGAAAATGCAACATCATGGTTTAATGCCAATGGTCTGTTATTAAATGAGGAAAAGACCCAGAATGTGTGGTTCAGTCTATCAAAGACTAAAAAAATAGAAAAACAAAAGGCAAAGTTTTTAGGTATTGTGCTTGACAACAGTCTAACATGGAACTCTCATGTTGATCACATAGTGGTTAGGTTGTCAAGAGTTAAATATTTGTTGAAGAGACTGATGTGTTGTGTGACATTTGAGTACGTAAGGACAGCATACTTTGCCTTTTTTCAATCTGTTTTAAGGTATGGGTTAATACTCTGGGGAAACAGCAGAAAAATAAATGAAATTATGGTGATCCAGAAGAAAGCAATCCGAGTAATGGCTAAGGTAGATAATAGAACACATTGTAAACCATTGTTCATTAAATATAGAATTTTAACAGTAATTACTTTATATATTCTTGACAGTGTTAACTACATATTTGCTGAACTACCTAATTTAAGTGTAACAAATGAAAGGCATGGCCACTATACAAGAACACGTACTCCTCTGCTGTTGCCACAAAATAGATTAGCTAAAACTAACAATAGTCATAAGTATATGGCAATTAAAATATATAACAAATTGTCTAAAAACGGGTCAATCAAGCCTGACAAATTATTTAAAGACGATGTTCATAACTTCTTGTTAACTAATCCAAATAAAGAATCTGAATCTGAATCCATACACAAACATTTGTAATTGTTCATTCTATTGACTACTGTATGGCAGGATCTGATGAAAAAACTTTCATAGATAAACTTAACACACTAATACTATTAGTTTCAAGATACAAACAACATAAATTTTTATAGTATGTGATATTAACATAGGTATAAGGGAAAAAAGAAAAAAGAATGTGTTTCACTTAATAAATACTTAATCTCTATTGGCTCAATGAAAAACCCACACTATTATAAGCATCCTTAGACAACATAACTACCAATGAGCATAGGAACTACATGTAGAATGTAGTGTAGTTAAATTAGGAATATCTGACCATGAAGGACTAGATCTAAAAATAAGGCCGTCAGTCTCTGAAGATACTACATATGTTGTAAAGCATAGAATACTAAATAAAAGTAATGTTGAAAAATGATAAATCAATTAAAATCACTGGATTTTTCCAGTAAATTGACCACTGAGAGAATTATAAATGAATGCACTTCTACGTTTCTGGACATTGTTCAACCTATACGAAGTAACAAATGACCAACCATCACTAATAAAAATGTTAATGCCACTAATTGTTCACCACAAAATAATAAAATTTGGTACACCCCAAGGATGAGGAAAATAAGAATACTGCTTCTTATAGCTAAAGACAGATCTACTAAAAGTGATGAAAATACGAAAATATACACCAAACTGACAAAAATCTTCAAAACTGAAATAAAAATAGTCAAGTATGAAGCAAATGATAGCTACATTTTAAAATCCAAATTCATTTTTAAAGCACCCTGGAATGTCACTGAAAATAAAAGAAACCAATAAAAAATGGTAATGCCATTCCAAAAGTCTGTAAAACATTACACGAATACTTTGTACTGGTGATAAATCACCAATTTAAATGACAATATTGAATACTTTGTAAACTGTACAGGCTCTTATCATTCTAGCAGTAACAACAGCTTACTTGCTGACACACTTCTTCCACAGGCAAAAAATATAACTACATTCTCGTGGTCTAAAATTACTTCCCACATTAGTAGTTAAGCAATTAAAAAGTTTAGCAATTTTGAAATGGAGGCCTATTCGGGAAATAATAATTTTATCGTAAAGAGCATAGCAAATGAAATTAAAATCCCATTGCTTTATCTTGCTGACAGAACAGTGGCAGGTAGAATTTTCCCAGGATCTCTTAAAGTCACTGTTACAGTCCTGGTGTTTAAGAAAGGAGAAATCCACCTCCCTAGTAACTACAAAGCAGCCTCAGTTGTTGCTGCAGCATAAAAAATAACAGAAAGCACCATACACAAACAGGTATACGACTATTTTGAAAATAACAAGTTATTGAACGCAAGCAAGTATGGCTTCAGTTCAAATCTGTAAACAGTAAAAGCAATAGGAAATCTGTTAACATATTATACACTACCAGACAATAAAAGTGAAGCACTCAAAGGGGGAGGAGCAAACAAAATGAAACTTTATGGACTGGTCAGATACCTGATGTCATCTCAACGATTAAAAAATTGAGTCAAATTTATGAAGAACTTGGCTGTATAAGTTCACTTACAAGTATGAAGTTACGTGAGCTCTGGCCTGAATGTATACACTCAGTTGATTGGGAAGTGTGTCATAAAGCAATTGTATCCTCTCCTGAGGCAATCTGGGCCACAACTCCTGTAACTGGAAGTCCAAACCCGTCCTAGGGGGACATATTAGGATTTTGCTACCCAAATGAGTACCTGGACAGTTCACAGAGACAGTGTTATATAAAGATAAGCACTGTCCTGTCAAAAATGGCACCATGAAGTGCATGAGAGGTAACACATGAGGATGTCGCATGATGTCCATGACACACCACTGTGCAGTCAGGGTTCCCTCAATTACTGCCAACCATCAAATGAATTCATACCCAACAGCTCCCCACACTATGACACCAGAAGTAACACTGCTGTGTCTCTCCAAAACATTTGACCTATGGGACCTCTCGCCAGGTCATCATCATACTCATTGACAATTGTCCACTGGGGTAGAGTAGAATGGCGATTCATCGATGAACACGATGTGATGCCATTCGTCAGCACTTCGGGTTCCCTATTCGGGCACCGTATCAAATGCAGCCATTTGTGTCATAGTGTTAATGACAACCTACACATAGGATGGTGATTACCTTGTCTCGCTTCTCCTATTCTGCAGCCAATCTATGCAGAATGACACAAAATGTTTCAAGTAGCCCATTACTTGTTCTCAGATGGCATGTGGAGATAGGAAGGAATTATGAAGGACTTACTGCACAATTGTGGGATCCTCCCTTGCGATGATCGGCTGTGGTTGACTGAAACCTTGACATTGACTATGTCGACCCTCGTGTTCCCGTGTAGTCCGACACTGGACCACTGTCACATCTAAAGGTTCCACAGATTTGAATATGTAACAGCTTTCTAAATCATAAAAGGTTCTGACAACGTCTCCAGCATGGTAAAATGAAATGCTACGCAGAGAACTATATCTTGGAGCACAGCCTTGTGCCCATAAATCAAATATCAGCAAAATGTGGGGTCAGTTCTTGGACCTTTTGTCTTCATTGTCTATGTAAATGATTTATCAAGTGATATACCATCTGAGAATATACCCTGCGACAATGATATCACACTGGCAACAAGCAAAAATGTACAACATGTATAAAATTACAACAGAAAAATAATTGAGATGATTTGTGACTGTGTGTGGTCAACCAGCTGTCCATTGACAAAGCAAAAACTGAAGAACTTTGTTTGAGTCTCAGATAATGAGAAAGAGAATGTGAAATTACTTTGAATTAAGACTGATAGCAGACTTTTATGGTATGGAAAAATAAGCTATTCAAGAAGCAAACTAGCAAGAGCATTATTTTTTTACATAAATTAAGCTGAAATGTCAGTAAAAATCTACTACTGTACTCTTATTATGCATTCTGCCATTCAGAGGGAGATGTGGCTACTATCTGGGATCAAAGTATTTTGGGCCGGGAAGAAACAGCTTAATTTAACTCGGTGATTCCCACGAAGCTACTGGTCGGCACAGCAGCCTCGTGGATGTCAATGTGTTAATGCAGAGGCCTAATCGAGACTTAAAGATGGACTACAAACAGGATTACAAAATTCTCTACTGTGTTAAATGAAAGGCACCTGTTTATGATGCAACTCCACTAATAAAGAAAAATTTTAATGTATTGGACAATAGACCTAAAGTCTCTGATAAATGTTTCAAGAAAGTAAAGAAGAACTCAAAAGCACTGAAGTGAATCAAGAAGAAATCTCTGGAAATGCTTTACAGATACTTGAAGTAGTCGACAATGATTCTAAATGAGAGAGTGAGAAAAAAGGCAAAAACTACATTCCATGCACACAGAATTCAAAATTCCAAGGACAAGTCAAGGGCAGTTTGGACTTTTCGAGGCATTAAGCAAATTAACGTGGTAAGGCACATGATATTCAACTCTTTGATGTCGTAGCAAGGACACAGATAACATTAAATTCAAATCACTGCCCATCAAATTCAGTAAGCTATTTGTAACAGTGGCTGAAACACAAGGAAAAATATATGGGGCATTGAAAGCAGGTCTATATGACTTAACCAGATATTCACTGCATACTCCACCGACAGTCATCTATTTGTGTCATATCAACTACAAATAAGATCTCCCAATCCTCTTCCATACTTAATAATTTAAAGGGTGTTTTTAGCAAATGCCTTGCTTTATTAAATTGTGAATGGCAGTAGAAGGGAGAGTGTGTGTGTGAGTGGGGAGGGGGGGGGGGGGGCAGGAATGCAGTAAGGCACAAGACAGTGACTACTAGTTGGTGCATAAAGTGATGTGAGTGAACTTTGGGCTACAGCATACAGGCCAAACCTGACTTGCCTGAAACACTGAATAGCCGTATGGGCAGGTGGGCAAGGAGGGGAGAATGACAGCACAGTTCATTGGCCCTTGGCAATGGGTAGGGTAAATATTCATCACTGTGGAAGTAAATGCTGAAGGTAGGTGTGAGAGATGGGTAGTGGTGAAACCTGGGCTGGCTACTGACAGCTCAGAGTATGGTGTCTCTGCAAGGCAGCAGCAGAAACTGGGTCTGATTACCTATGGTCTCTGTCACTCCTACTACAACAAAATCATGTCATATTCAAACTGTTTGATACAGCACTGAAAAAATACACAACATAAAATTGTATTACAAAATTTCTGCTTGGGCTGGGCCCCTCTGACACTTAAGAATGAGCTATACCTGGTGGTCTGTCTGTGCAAGATGGATATCGTCTGCTCAGGGACATGTATGCTTTCTTTGTTGGTAATCACAAACAGAGGTTGAATTTCACTAAACTAAAACATAGCTGACTTCCTGAAGGAGCTCCAATAAATGATAAAACCTTCAGGAATTTCTGCATTAGTCTAAGAATGAGCAGGTCCTTCATTATTGCAATAGAAATATTGTTTGGCTTAAGAATGCGAATAGCAGCATTCACAGGTTGTGGCAGGAGGCAGTGACAAGTAGAGAGGTTTAATTAGTGGAAGAGGGTGCATAACTAATGAGAAGGTACATTGTTTAGCCAACAGCTAATCACACTGTAACTGCATAGCTAAATAGTTGAATGTCTAATGCTGAACACCCTTCAGGAGCTACTTTCAAATAGATTAAATGTATAATGCAGAATGAAGCTGGGGTCCTTTAGGCCATGGAATAAAAATCACATTATGAAAAGGACAGACTTGTACTCACTATATAGAGGAGATGCTGAGTCACAGACAGGCACAAAGCAAATATGCCTAAACATGTGAGCTTTCAGCTAAAAGGTCTTCTTCTGGAGTTGACAACACACATACATTCATGCAAGCACAAATCATACACACTTGACAACTGTCTCTGGCCACTGAGGCCAAACCAAGAGCAATTGTGCATGATGGGAGAAGCAGTTTGGTTGGTGAGGTAATGAGGAGGCTGGGGTAGGGAGAAGGTGTTGAAGTTGCAGAGGAATTTGGGTAGGGTGTTCTCACACTCGATCCAGATCACAAAATGTCATCAATGAATCTGAACCAGGTGAGGGGTTTGGGATTCTAGGTGGTTAGGAAGGATTCCTCTAGATGGACTATGAATAGGTTGGTATAGTACGATGCAATGTGGATACCCATTTCCATGTCATGTATTTGTGTGTAGGTGATGCCTTCATGGACAGAAATTACCCTCCCAACCTTGTACAGAAAAAGATCTCCCACGCTTATCTCTCCAGTCACCCACTACCTCCCACATTCCCACCATTTGGCCATAAAAAGGATTCCCTTTGGTACTGAGTGCTGCCCAGGACTGGAGCAACTGAATCACATACTCTGCCAGGGTTTTGACTCCTCTCATCATGCCCTGAAATGAGTAATCTCCTGTAAATTGTAATTGTGTTTATCCTACTCACCATCCTTCCCACCCCTGCTCATCAAACCTATGCAATATTCTCATCCATAACACACCCCTGTTCCCAACATCTTGCCTCATAGCTCACATCCTTGTAATAGACCCAAATGCAAGACTTGTCCTGTACCTCCTCCTGTTGCTCCAGCTATAGGCATTATCTATCCCATTAAAGGCAAGGCTACCTGTGAAAGCAGTCATGTGATCTACAAGTTAAGCTGCAACTGCTGCACTGCATTATATGTGGACGTGATAGGCAACAATCTGTCTGTCCGCATTTATGGCCACTGACAAGCTGTGGCCAAGAGACAGCTGGACCACCCAGTTGCTGAGTATGCCACCGAGCACAACGTTCTTCAGTTGAATGACTGCTCCACAGCCTGTGCCATCTTGATCCTATCAACACCAGCTTCTCTGAAATGCACAGATGGGAACTCTCCCTGCAATATATCCTACATTCCCATATCCCACCCTAGCCTCAACCTACATTAGTCTCTGTCCTTCACCCATATCTCCCCTTTGTAAAGGGAGACACTCCTCTAACATTACCTTTATTTAACAGAAGTTAGCGATACAAAACATATGTTCTACCATTTAAACAGGTTAATGTTATCTCAGCTGTTTAAATAAAAGAATGTCTTATGATTCTGTATACAATGTATTATATTTCATGCTAAAATGTATAAAAAGAAATTAATTTATTTTTGTTGTTATAGTTGATATATACTAGTTCTATACGTACAGTTAAAATTACTGTTCTTTAAGAAACATTTGAAATTATGAAATATTTGTCACACTTAAAATTTCTATTATTAATTATGCAATCTGACACTAATCATTAAATTTATTCGTGGATTCATTTATAAAATAATATTAGAAATTAACGAAATTCATTTGTCAAAAAAATTTGTAAACTCTTTGGAATATTGTTAGAACCACAGAATGAAGTAGTATTGGACATGCCTCTGATGTGATCTGATGTAATTTTATGATCAGCAATAACAGTGCAATTTTTGATAATGAATTGGAAATTGTAAAGACAGCGTGAGATAGAAAAATATGAAAAATAAAAATGAAGAAAAGGTAGGCAATTCTTCAGTAATATATATATTTTAAAAAATCTTGTTTCATATGTGCATTTCTTGCGCACTTGACATGTTCCACATTGTAATGGCTACCGCACCGTGCGATTGATCAATGGGACATGCAACCAACTAACTAACACATTATGCCAATTGGAACCATGAAAATCTATAAAGTCAAAAATTTCAGCCTCAAGAATCAACCTCTAGACATGAAGAACTGGAACCGACTACGACAAAAGAAGATAAGTAAAAAAGTTTATTGTTAGTTTTACTCCTCTTGAAGGTTAATAAAAGAGTCAATTATGAAGTGAGTGAAAATCAACAAATGATGTGAGGGAGGGTAAGATACAACTAGTGGCGTCATCTACGATCAATTGACTGATAATGAATGAAGTTTTGTCTGTTGCAGAAGAAGGGCAGTGATTTGTGCCAATTGCAGTTTATATATAAATGATTTTTTGATCACGCAAAGAAAGAAGACAGAGGGTTACCCGACAAAGTCGTATCAACAGTGACAAGATACTACTAACAATGACAGACTTTAAAACTATGACAAGGGACACCAAAAAGGAAAGATAAGTGCAAACTATTTGTGAAATTAATTTGTTTGTGGACTCGTGTGCTTGTTAACAAAATGAATAGAGACAAGGTAGTAGTGATGTAGAAGTGAAAGCTGTGGGATCCAGCCAGGACATGTTTGAACTGAGTGATGTCGTAGTCAGCAAAGAAACAGTAAAAACTTATATTTGCAGTTGATTTTGGCAAAACTAGAAGAAATGAAGACAGATAACAATATTAAGTTTACTGCAGTTAATGATCAGTTAACTGAAATAAGAACTGAAAACAATAGTAAAATGGACAGGTTTTAGATTATACTACATTAGGTTTACTTTCATTCCAACTGATCCATAGTGAGGAGGTCCTCCAGGATGTAGAACATGTCAGAAAAACAACAATACATGACAAATATTTACAACTCAAACAAATAAGCTAATGTGCCATTCCACAAGTCCCAAGTGGAATGATTGTAATTTTTTAATGAACACTATATGAAAGAATCATTTTACAAGTACTAATCCACTGAATTCAAAATAAAAAAGTTTTTTATTTATTCATAAGTAATGAACATGTAATACAACCACTATAACACTTATTTACAATGAACAGATTACTGCACTGAAATGGTGCAGAAATTAGATTGTACTTACACACACACACACACACACACACACACACACACACACACACACGCACGCATTTATTTACAATGGACGCATTACTAAACTGAAATTGTGCAGAAGTTATATATATATATATATATATATATATATATATATATATATATAATAGAGGGAAACATTCCACGTAGGAAAAATATATCTAAAAACAAAGATGATGTGACTTACCAAATGAAAGTACTGGCAGGTCGACAGACACACTAACAAACACAAACATACACACAAAATTCAAGCTTTCGCAACAAACTGTTGCCTCATCAGGAAAGAGGGAAGGAGAGGGAAAGACGAAAGGATGTGGGTTTTAAGAGAGAGGGTAAGGAGTCATTCCAATCCCAGGAGCGGAAAGACTTACCTTAGGGGGAAAAAAGGACGGGTATACACTCGCACACACACACATATCCATCCACACATATACAGACACAAGCAGACATATTTAAAGACTACATCCTTTTGTCTTTCCCTCTCCTTCCCTCTTTCCTGATGAGGCAACAGTTTGCTGTGAAAGCTTGAATTTTGTGTGTATGTTTGTGTTTGTTTGTGTGTCTACCGACCTGCCAGCGCTTTCATTTGGTAAGACACATCATCTTTGTTTTTAGATATAGTTTTCCCACGTGGAATGTTTCCCTGTATTATATATATATATAATTGGAAATTGAAATAAGAACACCGTGAATTCACTGTCCCAGGAAGGGGAAACTTTATTGACACATTCCTGGGGTCAGATACATCACATGATCACACTGACAGAACCACAGGCACATAGACACAGGCAACAGAGCATGCACAATGTCGACACTAGTACAGTGTATATCCACCTTTCGCAGCAATGCAGGCTGCTATTCTCCCATAGAGACGATCGTAGAGATGCTGGATGTAGTCCTGTGGAACGGCTTGCCATGCCATTTCCACCTGGCGCCTCAGTTGGACCAGCGTTCGTGCTGGACGTGCAGACCGCGTGAGATGACGCTTCATCCAGTCCCAAACATGCTCAATGGGGGACAGATCCGGAGATCTTGCTGGCCAGGGTAGTTGACTTACACCTTCTAGAGCACGTTGGGTGGCACGGGATACATGCGGACGTGCATTGTCCTGTTGGAACAGCAAGTTCCCTTGCCGGTCTAGGAATGGTAGAACGATGGGTTCGATGACGGTTTGGATGTACCGTGCACTATTCAGTGTCCCCTCGACGATCACCAGTGGTGTACGGCCAGTGTAGGAGATCGTTCCCCACACCATGATGCCAGGTGTTGGCCCTGTGTGCCTCGGTCGTATGCAGTCCTGATTGTGGCGCTCACCTGCACGGCGCCAAACACGCATACGACCATCATTGGCACCAAGGCAGAAGCGACTCTCATCGCTGAAGACGACACGTCTCCATTCGTCCCTCCATTCACGCCTGTCGCGACACCACTGGAGGCGGGCTGCACGATGTTGGGGCGTGAGCGGAAGACGGCCTAACGGTGTGCGGGACCGTAGCCCAGCTTCATGGAGACGGTTGCGAATGGTCCTCGCCGATACGCCAGGAGCAACAGTGTCCCTAATTTGCTGGGAAGTGGCGGTGCGGTCCCCTACGGCACTGAGTAGGATCCTACGGTCTTGGCGTGCATCCGTGCGTCGCTGCGGTCCGCTCCCAGGTCGACAGGCACGTACACCTTCCGCTGACCACTGGCGACAACATCGATGTACTGTGGAGACCTCACGCCCCACGTGTTGAGCAATTCGGCGGTACGTCCACCCGGCCTCCCGCATGCCCACTATACGCCCTCGCTCAAAGTCCGTCAACTGCACATACGGTTCACGTCCACGCTGTTGCGGCATGCTACCAGTGTTAAAGACTGCGATGGAGCTCCGTATGCCACGGCAAACTGGCTGACACTGACGGCGGCGGTGCACAAATGCTGCGCAGCTAGCGCCATTCGACGGCCAACACCGCGGTTCCTGGTGTGTCCGCTGTGCCGTGCGTGTGATCATTGCATGTACAGCCCTCTCGCAGTGTCCGGAGCAAGTATGGTGGGTCTGACACACCGGTGTCAATGTGTTCTTTTTTCCATTTCCAGGAGTGTATATATAGACACACACAAATCAGTTGTTTCTACTGAGAAATTCATCAATGGAGTAGAAGGAGTTGGCCACCAATAAATCCTTTACGCTTCTCTTAAACTGAATTTCACTGGTTGTTAAGCTTTTTATGGCTGCTGGTAAGTTATTGAAAATGTGTGTTCCTGAATGATGCACACCTTTTGACTTTAAATCCTTGTGTTGATTATCCTTATTTCTAGTATTGATTCCATGAATTGAGCTGTTGGTTTGAAAAAGTGATATATTTTTAATGACCAATTTCATTAAGGAATAAATATATTGGGAAGCAGTAGTTAGTATCCCTAGTTCCCTAAACAGGCTTCTGCAGGATGTTCTTGCGTTCATACCACATATAACTCTTACTGCACGTTTTTGTGCCCGGAAAACTTTAGCTTGGGTTGATAAATTACCCCAAAAAAAATCCCATATAACATTATGGATTGAAAGTAAGCACAGTATGCCAGCTTTTTTCATTTTGATATCCCCTATGTCTGCCACAATTCGCATTGCAAATAGAGATTTGTTAAGACGCTTCACCAGTACTGTGGTGTGCTCCTCCCAGTTGAATTTATTATCAAAGCTGTAATCCCAAGAATTTAGCACTATCCACTTCTTCTATCTGCTTGTCATCGTATGTTAGGCATATACTCGTGGGACACCCCTTACAAGTTCTGAATTGCATGTACTGTGTTTTTTCGAAGTTTAGTGACAAAGAATTAGCTAGGAACCAGTGATTAATGTTCGCAAATATTTTATTAGCTGATCTTTCTAAGTCTACACTTGATTTGCTATTTATTGCAATGTTTGTATCACCAGCAAACAAAACAAACTTGGCATCTGGTAATGTTACTGATGAAAGGTCATTGATATACATGAGAAAAAGTAAGGGCCCCAAAATGGAACCTTGTGGGACCCCACATGTAATTAGTTCCCAGTTGGATGATGCCTGATAGCTTGATATATGTCTCTTTCCCAATAACAACCTTTGTTTCCTGCCAGAGATATAAGATCTGAACCATTTTGCAACATTTCCTGTTACACTACAATATTCTAATTTACTTAAAATGATATTGTGATTTACACAGTCAAATGCCTTTGACAGATCACAAAATATACCAATTGCCTGCAATTTTTTATTTAATGAATTAAGCACATTTTGACTGTAACTGTAGATAGACTTCTGAATGTCAGAACCCTTTTAGAAATCTGAGCTGTGACTTTGACAGTATGTTGTTTGATGTAATATGGTTATAAACCTGATTGTACATTACTTTTTCTAAAATTTTTGAGAATGCTGGCAAAAGTGAAATTGGACGGAAATTTGATGCTATTTCTTTATCTCCCTTCTGAAACAGTGGCTTAACTTCAGCATATTTCTATCATTCAGGAAATATTGCACTGATAAATGACTGGTTACACAGCTAGCTTAATATGTTACTTAACTCAGAATCACATTCTTTAATTAAGTTTGTTGATATTTCATCATACCCACTAGATGTTTTTGATTTTAAAGATTTTACGATGGACATTATTTCTGCTGGGATAGTGAGGGTCAGATTCATATTATGGAAGTTACTTGAAATGTGTGGTCTGAGGTATTCCATAACAGCAGCTACAGAACCTGACAACCCCATGTTTTCGGTAACAGTTATAAAATGTTGACTACACACATCTGTCACCAATGTATCATTTACTCTTAATGCTATTTGCTCCTCTTCATGTCTGGTTCTACCAGTCTCCTCCTTCACTATATCCCATGTTGTTGTTGTTGTGGTCTTCAGTCCTGAGACTGGTTTGATGCAGCTCTCCATGCTACTCTATCCTGTGCAAGCTTTTTCATCTCCCCGTACCTACTGCAACCTACATCCTTCTGAATCTGCTTAGTTTATTCATCTCTTGGTCTCCCTCTACGATTTTTACCCTCCACGCTGCCCTCCAATACTAAATTGGTGATCCCTTGATGCCTCAGAACATGTCCTACCAACCGATCCCTTCTTCTGGTCAAGTTGTGCCACAAACTTCTCTTCTCCCCAATCCTATTCAATACTTCCTCATTAGTTATGTGATCTACCCATCTAATCTTCAGCATTCTTCTGTAGCACCACATTTCGAAAGCTTCTATTCTCTTCTTGTCCAAACTATTTATCGTCCATGTTTCACTTCCATACATGGCTACACTCCATACGAATACTTTCAGAAATGACTTCCTGACACTTAAATCAATACTGGATGTTAACAAATTTCTCTTCTTCAGAAACGCTTTCCTTGCCATTGCCAGTCTACATTTTATATCCTCTCTACTTCGACCATCATCAGTTATTTTGCTCCCCAAATAGCAAAACTCCTTTACTACTTTAAGTGTCTCATTTCCTAACCTAATTCCCTCAGCATCACCCGACTTAATTAGACTACATTCCATTATCCTTGTTTTGCTTTTGTTGATGTTCATCTTATATCCTCCTTTCAAGACACTGTCCATTCCATTCAACTGCTCTTCCAAGTCCTTTGCTGTCTCTGACAGAATTACAATGTCATCGGCGAACCTCAAAGTTTTTATTTCTTCTCCATGAATTTTAATACCTACTCCGAATTTTTCTTTTGTTTCCTTTACTGCTTGCTCAATATACAGATTGAACAACATCGGGGAGAGGCTACAACCCTGTCTTACTCCCTTCCCAACCACTGCTTCCCTTTCATGTCCCTCGACTCTTATAACTGCCATCTGGTTTCTGTACAAATTGTAAATAGCCTTTTGCTCCCTATATTTTACCCCTGCCACCTTTAAAATTTGAAAGAGAGTATTCCAGTCAACATTGTCAAAAGCTTTCTCTAAGTCTACAAATGCTAGAAACGTAGGTTTGCCTTTCCTTAATCTTTCTTCTAAGATAAGTCGTAAGGTCAGTATTGCCTCACGTGTTCCAGTGTTTCTACGGAATCCAAACTGATCTTCCCCAAGGTTGGCTTCTACTAGTTTTTCCATTCGTCTGTAAAGAATTCGTGTTAGTATTTTGCAGCTGTGACTTATTAAGCTGATAGTTCGGTAATTTTCACATCTGTCAACACCTGCTTTCTTTGGGATTGGAATTATTATATTCTTCTTGAAGTCTGAGGGTATTTCGCCTGTTTCATACATCTTGCTCACCAGATGGTAGAGTTTTGTCAGGACTGGCTCTCCCACGGCCGTCAGTAGTTCCAATGGAATATTGTCTACTCCGGGGGCCTTGTTTCGACTCAGGTCTTTCAGTGCTCTGTCAAACTCTTCACGCAGTATCATATCTCCCATTTCATCTTCATCTACATCCTCTTCCATTTCCATAATATTGTCCTCAAGTACATCGCCCTTGTATAGACCCTCTATATACTCCTTCCACCTTTCTGCTTTCCCTTCTTTGCTTAGAACTGGGTTTCCATCTGAGCTCTTGATATTCATACAAGTCGTTCTCTTATCTCCAAAGGTCTCTTTAATTTTCCTGTAGGCGGTATCTATCTTACCCCTAGTGAGATAGGCCTCTACATCCTTACATTTGTCCTCTAGCCATCCCTGCTTAGCCATTTTGCACTTCCTGTCGATCTCATTTTTGAGACGTTTGTATTCCTTTTTCCCTGTTTCACTTACTGCATTTTTATATTTTCTCCTTTCATCAATTAAATTCAATATTTCTTCTGTTACCCAAGGATTTCTACTAGCCCTCGTCTTTTTACCTACTTGGTCCTCTGCTGCCTTCACTATTTCATTCCTCAAAGCTACCCATTCTTCTTCTACTGTATTTATTTCCCCCATTCCTGTCAATTGCTCCCTTATGCTCTCCCTGAATCTCTGTACAACCTCTGGTTCTTTTAGTTTATCCAGGTCCCACCTTTTTGCAGTTTCTTCAGTTTTAATCTACAGGTCATAACCAATAGATTGTGGTCAGAGTCCACATCTGCCCCTGGAAATGTCTTACAATTTAAAACCTGGTTCCTAAATCTCTGTCTTACCATTATATAATCTATCTGATACCTTTTAGTATCTCCAGGGTTCTTCCATGTATACAACCTTCTTTCATGATTCTTAAACCAAGTGTTAGTTATGATTATGTTGTGCTCTGTGCAAAATTCTACCAGGCAGCTTCCTCTTTCATTTCTGTCCCCCAATCCATATTCACCTACTATGTTTCCTTCTCTCCCTTTTCCTACACTCGAATTCCAGTCACCCATGACTATTAAATTTTCGTCTCCCTTCACAATCTGAATAATTTCTTTTATTTCATCATACATTTCTTCAATTTCTTCGTCATCTGCAGAGCTAGTTGGCATATAAACTTGTACTACTGCAGTAGGTGTGGGCTTCGTATCTATCTTGGCCACAATAATGCGTTCACTATGCTGTTTGTAGTAGCTTACCCGCATTCCTATTTTCCTATTCATTATTAAACCTACTCCTGCATTACCCCTATTTGATTTTGTGTTTTATAACCCTGTAGTCACCTGACCAGAAGTCTTGTTCCTCCTGCCACCGAACTTCACTAATTCCCACTATATCTAACTTCAACCTATCCATTTCCCTTTTTAAATTTTCTAACCTACCTGCCCGATTAAGGGATCTGACATTCCACGCTCCGATCCGTAGAACGCCAGTTTTCTTTCTCCTGATAACGACATCCTCTTGAGTAGTCCCCGCCCGGAGATCCGAATGGGGGACTATTTTACCTCCGGAATATTTTACCCAAGAGGACGCCATCATCATGTAATCATACAGTAAAGCTGCGTGCCCTCGGGAAAAATTACGGCTGTAGTTTCCCCTTGCTTTCAGCCGTTCGCAGTACCAGCACAGCAAGGCCGTTTTGGTTATTGTTACAAGGCCAGATCAGTCAATCATCCAGACTGTTGCCCTTGCAACTACTGAAAAGGCTGCTGCCCCTCTTCAGGAACCACACATTTGTCTGGCCTCTCAACAGATAACCCCTCCGTTGTGGTTGCACCTACGGTACGGCTATCTGTATCGCTGAGGCACGCAAGCCTCCCCACCAACGGCAAGGTCCCATGTAGTCTTTATTTTGTTATCTGATATGACTCTTTTCCTTGTAATAAATTTGCTTTGACATCCATGCTACAGTCTTTAATATTTTGTAGTATTTCTTGTAATGTGCTACAGCATCAACATTGGAACTGTTTTGGATTGACAGATACAGTTTTCTTTTTGTTTTACAAGAAACCTGTATTCCTTGAGTAATCCATGGCTTCTTTGTAGACTTTGCTCAAACCTTGGTAAGTTTTGGGGGAAAATAGTGTTTGAATAAGGTAAGCACTTTATTAGCTAAAGCGTTATATTTTTCATTCATGCCATGAGCACTATAAACATCAGTCCAGTGAATGTCACTGAGGAGTGTCCTAAAATAATCAATTTTTGGCTTATTGATTACCTTCTTGAGCTCACATTTAACAGATTTTATATCCTGTTCAGTATTAATATTGAACAGAAGGAACTGCGTGTCATGGTCTGAGAGGCCATTGACTATTAGTTTTGTAATATAATTTTGTTCATTGGACTTTTCTATAAAGATATTATCAATGGCTGTTTGTGAGCAATTGGCTACCCTAGTGTGGAACTTTACAGTGGGAATTAAGTTTAATGATAGTGCTACTAACTCAAATAAGTTCTTATTGGGAGAGTCTTTAAGGAAATCAACATTGAAATCACCAGCAAGCACTATTTCTTAGTTTCTTGTTGTTAAACAGGCCAGTACAGCTTCAAGGTGGTTTATGAACAGATTAAAGTTACCTGCAAGTGCTCGATATACACTTAATATTATGAAGTACTTTTTGTGAAATTCTACTTCTGTTGCACATGCTTCCATATGCTGTTCTAGGCAAAATTTATGAATGTCTATGTTCTTAAATTTATGACAGTTCCTGATGAATGGGGAAACTCCTCCTTTCTCCATTTCTGATCTACAAAAGTTAGATGCTAACCTATACCCTGTAACACTTAAAAGTTCTATACCAGTGGTCACATGATGTTTAGAGAGGCATTATGTCAGCTGGGTTTGAAGACTCTAATTCATCTATGCAGATAATTAATTCATTAATTTTATTTCTCAGTCCTAGAATATTTTGATGCAATAAAGATAGCTGAGATTTCACATTGACTGAGTTAAAATTGGGTAGAGTTAAAATATCTGCTGACTGTTGAAAATTCTGATGTAATAAGCTAGAATTATGTTTTTTGGTTTCTTTTTCAAACTGAAGATTTGTCTCAATCCTAACCTCTCTTAAAATTTGGTTTCTTTCTGTCCTCACTACCCTAAAAAAGGGTCTTTTCTGAACCCTATAACCACTGGTATTTTATCACTCATGACAGTGCCTCCCCCCTTTAACTTTCCTGCTATTTTAACAGCCAGTACAATACCAAATAGACCAACATACTAATAAGGTTTTGGAGTGAAAAAATGGGTTGTCAGAGAGGTTAAAACTTGTGAATGAAAAAATTGATGTCTTAGAAAATAAATTTATTCTTTTGTAAAACGAGTTCACTGTTGAATCTGCAAAACAGATGAAGAATGTTAATGACACCAGAGTTCAACAGAAGGACATAGCTGAAAAAATGGAACAGAACTCTAGTAGTTCAGATCAAAGAATTCAAATAATATGCAAACTAATGTAAATGTGTTAGATCAAAAAATTTCAGCAGTTCAGGCAAATTGTATTTACAAAAATCTGTATTCAAACAATGGTATTGCATGGTCCAACATTCCTATTAAACGTTTTCCATCAGACAATTTACATCCAGTGGATTTGCTGCACCACTGTAGAGATAGTTTCGTGTCAAGTATGTGTCAGTCAAAAAATTAAATTTGTTATAAGATGTCTTGAAGGCAAAGTTCTGTCTTGGGTAAATTTAAATTTAAGTCAGTGGGAAACATATCAAAATTTCAAGAAAAGTTTTTTTAAATAAATTTTGGTTGGAAGCTGAACAGGGGAGACTTAAAAGCAAATTTTTGAATGGTCCTACTTATAGGAACAGGGATGGTACTCTGAAAGAGTTTTGTAAGAACCAACTTAAGAAATTAACACACCTTGACAAACTATTTGATGAAATGACATTGATTGATGCACTCAAAAGGGGATTACCAGAACAGTTGCTGTGGGATACGAGTATAGTTATCACACCCAACAGACAAGAATTAACTGATGAAATTGTAAACTATGTTTTCCAGAAAATCAGTCAGTGGTTCTCTGCAAATGGGCTCTCATTAAACTTTGACAAAACACAGTATATATCAGCACACACTCCACTGCAGAGTGAAAATTTCATTCTGGAAACAGTATATACAGTTCCACACAGTAAATGGAATGACACCATCAATAAATATAGACTTCGACCAGAAATCGGTAGCTAAGGTAGAATATTCAAAATTTCTAGGTGTATGCATTGATGAGGGGTTGAACTGGAAAAAACACACTGAAGATCTGCTGAAACGTTTGAGTTCAGCTACTTATGCTATTAGAATCATTGCAAATGTTGGCGATATACATCTCAGAAAATTAGCTTACCATGCCTATTCTCATTCTCTGCTTTTGTACGGCATCATATTCTGGGGTAATTGAGTAAAAGAGTGTTCATTGCACATAAGCATGTAAACAGAATAATTGCTGGAGCTCATCCAAGATCATCCTGCAGACACTTATTTAAAGAGCTAGGGATCTTCACTGTAGCCTCACAGTACATATATTTGTTATTAACAATCCAAACTAATTCAAAAGTAATAGCAGTGTACATGGCTACAGCACTAGGAGAAAGGATGATCTTCACTCCTCAAGGTTAAATCTAACTTTGGCTCAGAAAGGGGTAAATTATGCTGCCACAAAGGTCTTTGGTCACTTACCTAATAGCATCAAAAGTCTGACAGGTAGCCATATAGCATTTAAAAGGAAATTAAAAGAATTTCTGAATGGCAACTAATTCTACTCATTAGATGAATTTTTGGATATAGTAAGTGGGTAATTTCCCCACCCATATATATATATATATATATATATAAAGTGTAAAAGTGTATTTTGTGTAATGTATTATCTTGTATAGACACCTTTTATTAACCTGACACATTCCACATCATTATGAAGTGTCGTATTCATGATCTACGGATCAAGTACTTGTGGCAGAACTGCCAGAAAATATTAATATCCTCGCTTTTTGTACTTCGTTTTACTTACTTTGGTTGTTGACTAGTTGGTGTGAGACATTCGCCATGACTGTTACCGTGATTATCGAAAACTATTTCTTTGTGTTTTGATTTATCTTGTGCCAATAAAAATATTACATAGTGAAAGTAAATGGTGTTTTCTGTGTTATAAGTATAACACGCGCCATACTGGTGACCTCCGACGCGCAACATACGTCCGATTCGACAATGTGGCCGTTTACATCGACATCTCCACATCGCTCACCTTCCGCTCCTTTCGGACTGCAACATGATACTAATGGTGCCTCTACACTGCCTTTCCACGGTTTCCTACGCACAACGCCACCAACAGATAAGTACAACGCCGTGGAGTTTTCTTCGTCATGAACAATGCCGTTGTGGACTCTTCCAACATCGTCAGTGATGTCACCTGCTATGAAATCTTTTTCTACGTTCATCTATAACAAACCAATCATGAGTGCTGTGCCTAAATTTGTGACTCATAGTGCGCCGTATGTACAACCTCCTGTGACATGTAGGGTGCAACAGTGCCCCAACACTATGAACCTCGCAGAATTTTCGAGCCCACAGATCACTTGAAGCTCCCCATATATTGCTGGTAAATAGGTTTTGGACACATTCTCTCCCCACGCACTACAAGACTCACTACAAAAACAGACGGGTACAAATTTCAGTGACAACAATTACTGGTTGGACAGTCGTCCCGCCCCGATTGTTTCCGCAGCCCCGGCTGCGCCTGCCGTGTTTAAACCAGCCGCCGCGAGTGACAGCTTCATAAACACTCCGCCACTCCCATCCGCTGTGCTATCAAATCTGTTACATCCACAACACAAGAGTGAGAAAATTCCTAAATTACCAAGGTTCACGATGGACAATCCGCATACGTGGTTTATTTTGGCGGAGACTATATTCACTGCCCTAAACATTGATTCAGACAGTGCTAAATTTATTGCGCTTATTAATGCTCTATAGGACCACGCTGAGTGGGTACAGGACTTAGTGCTGTCGGTGGCCCCCGCAAATCGTTACCCACTGGCAAAACAACAGATTTGCGAAAGTCTAGCTAAGACTACGCAAGAGTCTGTTTTATACGTACTGCAAGATGTACATCTCAAAGACTCGACTCCTTCACAACTGTGGCGACGTATCAGAGCAGTCTTCGATAGCAAAACCATGCCAAATGAAGCTTTACTTTCTTTCTGGGTTGCAAAGCTGCCGCAAGCTATCCAACTGCAGCTCCTATCACACGATCAGGAACCTCTACAAGCAAAATTATTGCTGGCTGACGCCGCATATAAGATAATCAACAGAAGAAAGTTATCTATGTGTGCCCCCTCGATCATACGCCTCCCCCGCGTGGCAGAGGCCGATCTTGCCAAAACAACAGACAGAGTACACTGGCTGAGCACCGTCCTTCACCATCCCATACCACAGCTTCAAGTGACGTCCTTCACGCGGTAGCAACACAGGATCAGCAAGTTTATCCTCTCTGCTGCTATCACTCCATTCATGGTAATACAGCCAGGAATTGCTGCTCACCCTGTGCAATGCACCCAAACACGCACGGCGGGCTGCCATAGGTGCACCTGTCCGCTCTGTGATGTCAAGTCGCCTAACAGATCACAGGCTAGTACTTCCGAATTATTCTCTCGGACGTTTGTATATCCAGGATATAGCTTCTCAGAAATGGTTTTTAGTGGACACTGGTGCCGATGTGAGCGTCATTCCACGTTCAATGGTCACTTCTACAATCACGCATTCGTCTCACCAAATCAGAGCAGTCAACAATTCCCCATTAAAGGTTTATGGTGTAACGCAACTTCGCATTTACTTCGATGATACACATAATTATGAATGGACATTTTCGGTAGTAGAAATTGACGAGCCAGTATTAGGATTGGACTTCTTAACTGCTCATAACTTTTCTTTGGACTTAATTACACCTGCCCTCTGCTCGGTGGATTTTAAACAAAAATTTTCAGTGAGATTTTCCCCATCCACGCCGACAGAATGCAGCTCGAATACGTCCTGTCAAGAAAACAAAGAGACAGTTTCTATTCTATCTGAGGAGGTCAAAGCTGCCCTAGTGAACTTAGTTACGCAACACCTTGAAATCGACCAACTGTCCGTAGACAATGCAAAGCTACTTCAACATTGTGGTGTCCTGACTGATGAATTGCGCGGGTTTAGAGAGGACATCAAGACTGAAAGTAACAACATGCACAAAACTACACGGGACCTGCATACCGCACCGCTGTTTATACGCAGCCACAGCAGCGCCTGCCACGACCCGGACAGCGAAGACGGCAACCTGCCCAGCAACCCCCCACCCTGCGCTCCACAGTCCGCCTTTCATCAAAACACAGAGGCGACAGCTGTTACAGGCGACGCCGGGCATGCGCGCGCAACGATTCCTTCGTGCAGTAATACCATAGTCAATGGAACCCCGCCGGCTGTCGCGCAGCGCAGCTCCGTGGTCAACACTGCAGCTTTCACTGAACTACCGTTCAATGATAACGTATTTCAGCTTAGTTCCCTTTCATACTTACCGTGCACCGACGATAACATCCCTCCTTCCTGCGTCCCTCCACGTATTTCGGCCACACCTATTCACAAAATCAAGGCCATTACTACGGGCGTCTGTCACAGGCTTAACACAACTGAGGGACCGCCTGTCTGTTCTCGCTCCCGACGCCTCAATGCAAAAAAACTTACCGCTGCCAAAGAATGTATTAATGAACTTTTACACTTGGGTATAGTCCACTCCTCGGACAGTGCGTGGTCTTCCCCAATACATGTCATTCCCAAAAAGGACAATTCCTTTCGACTCTGTGGAGACTATAGGCGTTTGAACGCCAGAACAGTGCTTGATAACTACCCTGTCCCACACCTCCACGATTTTGCACAATCCATGTTTGGTGCCAATTTTTTCTCTGTGATAGACTGCAAATAGGCATACCATTAGATTCTGATGCACCCAGAAGATTTCCCCAAAACCGCTATCATCACCCCATTTGGACTATATGAATATTTGTTTATGCCCTATGGGTTGAAGAATGCCGCCCAGACCTGGCAAAGATTCATCAACACCGTGCTACGTGCTATGCCTACCTAGACGACATTATTATTTTCTCCACAACTGCCGAGGAACACAAACAACACCTCCAACAGGTTTTTGATAGATTCCACGACACGGAGTTGAGATTATTCGTGACAAATCCCAACTGGAGAAGCCAGAGGTTATTTTCCTGGGACATTTGGTCAATAATGAGGGCATTCGTCTCACCTCAGATAGAGTACAACAAATACTTGACCGTCCCCTCCCTCAAACCTGTAAAGAGTTACATAGATACCTCGGAATGGTAAATTTTTTTAGACTCCACATTCCACATGCGGCATCTCTTCAAGCCCCTCTCACTGAGGCCTTAAAGGGAAAGAATACCACAGGTGACAGACACATAGAAAGGGATCAGACCGTGCAGCGAGCGTTAGACTCACTTAAGTACGCTTTGGTGAACGCTATTACCCTGTCTCACCCTCACCCTGACACCTCCCTGACAATAACCACAGACGCTAGCGATAATGCCATTGGCGCAGTTTTGCAACAGACCCTACCGACAGGTGCCTCACCCCTGCGTTTCTTTTCCAAAAAGCTCACCGAAACGCAAAGAAAGTGGTCTGCATTTGATCGTGAACTTTACGCCATGTATGAGGCCGTAAAGTACTTTCGTACAGATATTGAAGCCCGACTTGTGACAATTTACACAGATCACAAGCCATTTGTCGAGGCTCTCTGCAAACCAGCATTACATGTACTACCCAGAAGGTTTCGCCATATGGATTTGGTATTACAATATGTTTCAGACTTTCAATGTATCAGGGGTAATGACAATGTTGCAGCAGACTACTTGTCACGCCTGTCCTCCCTGAAGATAGCTATTGATCCTCACCGCTTACATGAGCTCTGATACTTCCTTACAAATTGCTCTACTTCCCTTCCCTAATGATGATTTCTCTTTGTATTGTGACATTAAAACAGGTCATCCTCGTCCTGTAGTACCTAAAGCCCTTAGGAAAGACGTTTTCGACACAATCCACAGTCTCGCTCACCCGAGCATTCGCGCGCGCTACTACGCACCTCATTACAGAGAGGTACATTTGGCCTAATGCAAAAAGAGATTGTAATCGATGGGCGAGAGCATGCATACCTTGCCAGAGAGCCAAAATACACAAACATGCTAAGCCCACATTAGGCAAATTTACTGTGCCCTCAGGTAGATTCTGTCATGTCCATTTGGACATTGTCGGTCCGTTACCGATATCTAACAACTTCCGTTACTTACTGACCATGATAGATCGTACCATACGTTGGGCCAAGGCTATCCCCATCACAGACATTACGGCTGACACTGTAGCTAATGCTTTTGTCCACCATTGGCTTTCTCGTTTTGGTTGCCCTACTTCACTTACCACAGACCAGGGGAGACAGTTTGAATCTAATGTGTTCAATTGCCTCTGTCACCCGTGTGGTATCAACAAATTCAGAACTACAGCCTGTCACCCACAATCTAACGGCCTAATAGAACGATGGCACCGTACCCTGAAGGTCACTCTCATGTGTCATTCTTCCTCTTGGACTGAGGCACTCCCCTGGGTCCTTTTAGGTTTGAGGACGGTTTTCAAAGAAGACCTTAAAGCGTTAGTTGCTGAGATGGTATACGGAGAAAACCTCGCACTTCAGGCAGATTTTCTTGATGACCCTCCTCTACTTCCTGAGGATCAACTTGCCGAGTTGGTACGACAGGTTTGACAGCATATCACCAAGTTACGTTTTCCGCAACCTCGATCGCATGCTACCCCTCCGGTTTTCATTCACCCACACCTCAGTTCTTGTAACTATGTGATGCTTAGAGAAGACACCGTGCATCCACCCCTTGCTCCACCCTACACTGGCCCATACCGGATCATCACGCTCAGAAAACACTTATACGATCCTCTTTAAGAACAAACCATCTGTCGTGTCCATCGAGCGCTTGAAACCAGCATGGATCCTTAACGACACCGACATACACGATAATGAATTTGTTTTGCAGGAAACTTCAGAGGCCTGTCCTCTCCCTTCTCCACAAGCTAATCAAACACTCTCTGCAAGTCATGGCCCCCCTCTTCTATACTTCACACCGCCGAGTGCCAGCAGTAATGAACTAGTGTTTCAAGTGAATTTGAGTGACTATGATGTGGACTCTATAAAAATACAACCTGTGGACACTTTTCTTTTTTTATTTGAAATTCAAAACAATTCTGTGCCATCTTACCAGAAAGACATTAAGCTATTACAGTGCTTCAATGTGGCTCCTGGTACTCCACAAAATGACATTTCAGCCTATGTAGACTCCAATAATGTTTTATTTATAAGAGTAACCCCCCCTTCTCCTTCATCTTCCCCGAATCCTCCTACCCCTATTGCCAACACCCGTGCTGGCCGCACCGTACGGCCACCTCTCAGACTTCAAGGTTACGTCATGCCTTAAATGTTTACCTTCCCTTTGTCACTAACTCCTCATCACTCCTCTTATGCGCTCCACGCTCCTCACAGGGGGTTCTGTGGCAGAACTGCTAGAAAATAATAATATCTTCGCTTTTTTGTACTTCGTTTTACTTACTTTGGTTGTTGACTAGTTGGTGTGAGACATTCGCCCTGACTGTTACCGTGATTGTCAAAAACTATTTCTTTGTGTTTTGATTTATCTTGTGCCAATAAAAATATTACATAGTGAAAGTAAATGGTGTTTTCTGTGTTATAAGTATAACATGTGCCATATACTAATCTAACCTAATGTAATCTAATCTAATACACAGATCTGACAGTTGTTTTGAGCAGTTTATATGATATGTTGACAGGCCGGATAGGGCTGGAGAAAGAAGTATGCACCATAACAATCAAATTGATGTAGATTACAATGGTAATAACTACAGAAACAGAGCTAATGGTAACTTCTATCAGGATCAGAATGTTAATAGAGACAAAACATTTTGAACATCAGCAGAGTAGGACTAATGAGATAAGCATTGGCAATTTAATAGAAGAAACAATCATAGAGGCAAC
Source organism: Schistocerca serialis cubense (assembly GCF_023864345.2). Classification (NCBI taxonomy): domain Eukaryota; kingdom Metazoa; phylum Arthropoda; class Insecta; order Orthoptera; family Acrididae; genus Schistocerca; species Schistocerca serialis. Next base: position 10,388,997 of record NC_064640.1, read on the forward strand.
TACTTGGAAAATGGCAGTGAGCCTCAATGAAGGTCCACAGTTTTGGGGCGAGGAAACACAACAAACACAGAACCCTCAATTTACACTTGCAATTTCACAATAATGACAATCTTAATGATTTGGCACAGGTATCTGAAGTTGAACAGAAAGAGTATCAAATTTATCATTTATGTTTTGATCAAATATTTTGGGATACTATGTTTAATTATAGTGATGTAGGTACTAATCATGAACCAGAATGTGAAAGTAATGAGAATTTTGATGTAGTATGTAGTAATGATTTCTTCTCTTGGTCGAAAACAGTGTTATTGATGTATGTAAATCAGGCAATGACTGTATCGGATCTGAACTAGGTAGTATTTTTTATGTAGATATGAATGAGAGCTGTGAAATAACTAGGGTGGTAAGTCTGAGGCTGGTAGCTTATCACAAATGAATGGAGGTGTTGATGGAAATGAGACTTGTGTTGTTAATGATGTTGTTGACGAAATAATTTGGGAAGAATATAATGATGATGAAGTTATGTGTGGAGTTTAAGAATAATGAAGTTTCAGTGTTATTTGTGAATAATGTTGACAATACAGAGAAGGTAAGTGATCTATGTGATGATGTAAGCGAGAATCATGGAATACCAGTCCAGTCAAAGCAGTTTTCCATTAATGTCACGCAGAGTAATGATCCAAGCAGTAAAGGTGAGTTATCTGTAAGGCTAGAGAATAAAGGTGAAAACTTTTTGAAGTTTATTTGAAACCAGATTGATGATAACATAAGTAAATGTGCATTCTGGAATAAGTTAGCTGTTGTTAGTCAAAATTTGCATCCAGATTGGTGGAATGAAGTGAAAGAAGATCTAAGTAGGAAGTGTAATTTTGACAGTAATATATTTTGTGTTCCTTCTGTCATAAGTGATGTTAGTTGTTCTATGGAATCCATTCATTGTGTTCAATCTTTACCTGACAACATGAGTAACCAAAGTAGTGCTATGATACCAATAAAGTTGATAAAACCCTGCAAAGACAGTGTGGATGTAGCATTTGATGAAATAGAAAGTGATCTCTTACAAGAAGTGTCTAATAACAGAGATGATGATTCAGATTTTGGGTGTCCTTACATTAAGATTAAGATTGATCAGTGTGAACAGAACTGTTTGATTGATACAGGTAGCCCAATTTGCGGTGTATCCCAACAATTTAGAGACAAAGTTAAGTGCAGTAAGAATTTTGTGGTAATGCACATTGTATGTGTAAAAATAAGAGGAGCTACTGGTAATCAAAGCAAGTATGTAAAATGTCAAGTACTGTTAACATTTAGTATAGAGGACAAGCCTTTTAACATTGATGTATAATGACCCCTATTCTAGAAGAAAATATACACTATGTTTTTAGATTCATAAGACTATATAATCGTGTTTTATTTATCATGAATGTAGTATGTAAGAGTTCTATCTTATCTATTGACTGAGATTAAAGCTACTTGTAGATTCATAAGACTACACAATTGTGTTTTGTTTATCAGGAATTTAGTATGTAAGATGATGTGATTTTTAAAGTTTTGTCTTGTCAATTGACTGAGTTAAAATCTATGATACACTATATAATTCTGTTTTGTAATAGATTTGTGTTTTAGAATTTGATACATATATCCTATGAGACAAAATGAGTAGATCCTTTTACAATTTTGAAATGCGACAATGTTCATAATTTGTACTGCAAAAAATTAAGAATAGTATCTTAGTATATCTGTATGTATCACTTTGTTATTTCATTTTTTTCATTGCATTTAGCTCTGTTAATATTTCATATATGAACAATTTTTAATCTGATCTCACAGAAATCCTAAATGATTGCTTTTGGAATGTAAATACGGAGAGCATATGCCATGTGATGTGAAGGAGGTATTCAACAGCATATTAGTACACAAAACAATGTTTCATGATTTGATGTGAATGCTAGACAGGAACTTACCTATCCATTGGAGCATATGATGGGAACTGTAGGAGGAGACTGAAAGACATGAGTCGATCCACTTCCCACAGTGCTGTATGGCTGTATTCTGCTGCACCAATCAGCTTACAAGAAGCATAGGTGCTGGGTAATGTTCTCAAGCATCAGTTAACTACATCAGTGTTATGACTGGGATTTGTAAATTGTTAGCCAAGACTGTCCAAGACAGTGTTATTCTACATAAATGAATGTTTTTCAAGTAGGGCGATTGACTTCCCAATACATTACGTAACTTTAAAACAGTATGTATTTTTTTCATCAATTGTAAATTAATCTTCTAGGTCTTTATGTATGTAGGTTAGTTTGAGTGGACAATTAGGAAATAGTGAGGAAGACATTTACTAGTGTAGACAAAATAACAAGATGTATACATATCTGCTTTCGTACACTGATTTTGGTCCTCAAGCTACTCTATAAAGTCATCATTCAAAGCCAATTATGACTCTGTCTACCTGTATTTATCCTGAATACTGGAATATTGTTAAGTTGTGGGCATACTCATGCTTAACTCTGTTTTGGGTACCCCTGGTTATCGCGACTGTGTATGTGTACTCAAAGAGAGTGTACACCTATTGATTGAGGGAAAGATGCTTCTTATAACTGCTCTTTATGATTGAACTTATTGATATGATTATGAACTTTATACATTTTGTTGTGTTGAAACATTTTTTGCTGGTTTGTACCCAGTGTCGTTTGGATTCATGGGTCAGTCCCCACATCATAGGCTTAGGCCCTAATATTTTTTCATTGTTTTGTCCTTTCATGAGTCAACATATCCTTAATTACTTTGGTTTATGTGGCTGGTTGATTTTGTACTATATTCCTACTCATGGTCAAGTTATTCGTTTGGTCTGACCCATCATTGTGAGTTTGCTGAGCCGGCTCACTCATTGTACACACTGGCTCTGAATTTTTCCTGTTCGGTTTTGAAGATTTTGAAGTTGTGATTTTGTGGACACAGACTTACAATTTGTCATTCTAGTAATTTACCTTGTCTCTGTATTTATTTCTGTAGTTTAGTGTGCAATGTTGTGGTTTTGACTTTGTATCAATTGTCTTGTGACAGAACATTCCACAGATCTGAAAATCTGAATGCCATGTCCTGATATTTGTATAGATTATAACTTGTACAGTAGATATTATTCTTATGTTTTCTGTAATATGTTATGTATCACATACAGTATGTATTCTACCTTTTTGGTATCATTTTGTAGACCATTTCTTAAGCTTTATAGTATGTCACAAAATATTGTAAACACATGTTTCCAAATTTTGTGAGGGGGATGTGTAAAGGGACACCCTCCTTTAACATTACCTTTATTCAACAGAAGTTATTGATATCAAAAATACTTTCTATCTTTTAAATAGGTTAATGTTATCCCAACTGTTTAAATGAAAGAATTTTGTATTATTTTGTACATGATGTATTATATTTCACGCTAAAATGTATAAGAAGGAATTAATTTATTTTTGTTGTTGCAGTTGATATGTACTAGCTCTATATATACAGTTAAAATTACTCTTCTTTAAGAAACATTTGAAATTACAAAATATTCAGCACACTTAAAATTCCTATTATTAATTATGCAATATGATGCTAATTATTAAATTTAATTATGGGTTCATTTACAAAATAATAATAGAAATTCATTGTCAATAGTTTTAAACTCTTTGGAATATTGTTAGTACCGCAGAATGAAGTAGTAGTGGGCATGTCTCTGATGTGATCGGACACGTTTTTATGTCTGACAATAACAATGTAATTTTTGATAATGAAGTGGGAATTGTAAAGACAATGTGAAATAGAAAAGTGTGAAAAAATAAAAATCAAGATAAAAGCAGGCAGTTCTTCAGTAGTTATTACGCCAATTGGAAACATGAAACTGTATAAAGCCAAAAAAATTTGGCCTCAGGAATCAACTCTTAGATGTCAAGAACTCGAGTCAACTATGAGAAAAGAGGATAAGTAAAAAAATGTTTATTGTTAATGTTACTCCTCTCAAAGCTTAATAAAAGAGTCAGTTATGAAGTGAGTGAAAATCAACAAATGATCTGAGGGAGGGTAAGATTACACTTCCCCCATTCCCACTCCATCACTACAAAACATTTGATTCCCTAACATGTACAGTCTTTTTTCCACTCCTCTACTTTCCTCCTTTTCTACTCCTCCTCCCCCTTCCCCCCTCACATCCAACCATAAGCAGCACTTTACCGTCCCCCAAATCTACCCCGCTATCCCTCTCCCTCCCCACCTCAGCCTCTTCCTTACCCCCACCACCCAGATTGCTTCTCCCCTTGATGCACATTTGCTCACAGTCTGGCCTCAGTGGCCAGATACAGTGGTCATGTGTGCGTGAGTTGTACTTGTGTGAATGTGAGTATGTTGTGTACTCCAGATGAAGGCATTTTGGCTGAAAGCTCACATGTTTAACAGTCTTTTTGTTGTGCCTGTCTGTGACCCAACATCTCATCTGTAAGGTGAATAGAACCATCTTTTCCATAATATTGTCATTATTCTGCCCTGGATTTTGCATACTTTGAATAAATATTGCGGGCCCAACTGGGCTGCAGCACCAGAAGAGTGTAATTGGCTAGCTCGTAGATTTTCACTGTGTCAGTTTTTGCTGCTAATTGGAGTACACACTGTACATAAATCATAAGTTGTGGTTCATACGGTGTCTGTATCAGCTTGGCACCCCAAGTGTCATCTTGTGTTGCCTGGGCCCTTACTGGCTCTGATCTGAAGACAGACATGGCATTCCAGTATAAGCTGCCAGATATGGCAGTCATGTGTGCTTACTTGTGGGAATGAATGTGTGTGTGTGTGTTTCCTTTACTGCGGAAGGCTTTGGCTGAAAGCTAATGTGTAAGTGTCTTTTTGTTGTGCCTGTCTGCAACTCAGTGTGTCATCTATACAATGAGTAGTAATCACTCTTTTCTTTATATTGTCATCTAAAAGCTTAGCATCAAATTCATTCTTGTTTATATGCTTGTTGGATACATTTCCTCCTTCCATTATTTGTGTTTTACCGACGACTTTATGTACCGTATTAATATACCCAGAAATGTAGCTCTAAAATACTTTTGCTTTAAATACATCAGTCAAGTTATGAATCAAAACAGCTATTGTACAATGTCTGCAACAACATTCACTCTCATCTAAACTATTTATTTGTTAATTATAAATGAAATGCAGAGGATTGTGGATACTCTAAGTATTAATTTATTTCATTAACTAGTTTTCATATTGCAAGGCTGTAATAAGACAAGCCAAAAGCCATGTAACAAAAAAATTAATATCCTAGAATTCCCATAATTTTGGGGTTTTCATTTATAACTACACTCATACTCATAAATTACGGATAATTCTGATACATGGTGAAACAACACTCTCGTGGGAGGTTTGTGGGTTTAAATCACCTCGGGGTATGACCTTGCAATGCATCTGACCTGCGGTCATCGCACTGTGGCGCTGGCAGCAGTCCACACACACAGAGGTGTGTCGGTGCATGCCAGAGTACGGTGCAGCGAGTAAATGTGTGCAGACATTTTCAGACGTGCTAATGGTGACTGTGTGTTGAAAATGGCTCAAATAACACATATTGATGACCTTATGAGGGGTAGAATACTAGGGTGACTGGAGGCTGGTCAAACACAGCAGGTCGTATCATGGGCCCTCTGTGTGTCACAAAGTGTGATCTCAAGATTATGGCAACGATTCCAGCAGACAGTAAACGTGTACAGGCACTACAGTACGAGACATCCACAGTGTACAACACAACAAGAAGACCAATATCTCACCATCAGTGCCCGCAGACGGCCACGGAGTACTGCAGGTAGCCTTGCTCGGGACCTTACTGCAGCCACTGGAACAGTTGTCTCCACACACACAATCTACAGCCGACTAAACATACATGATTTATTCGCCTGGGGACCTGCAAGGTGCATTCCACTGACCCCTGGTCACAGGAGAGCCCGTAAAGCCTGGTGTCAACAACACAGTACGTGGTCATTGGACGGACGAGTCCAGGTATAGTCTGAACAGTGATTCTCGCCAGGTTTTCATCTGGCATGGACCAGGAACCAGATACCAACCCCTTAATGTCCTTGAAAGGGACCTGTATGGAGGTCATGGTTTGATGGTGTGGGGTGGGATTATGATTGGTGCATGTACGCCCCTGCATGTCTTTGACAGAGGAACTGTAACAGGTCATGTGTATCGGGACGTCATTTTACACCAGTATGTCCGCCTTTTCAGGGGTATAGTGGGTCCCACCTTTCACCTGATGGATGATAATGCATGGCCTCACCAAACTGCCATTGTGGAGGAGTACCCTGAAACAGAAGGCATCAGATGAATGGAATAGCCTGCCTATTCTCCAGATGAAAACCCGATTGAGCACGTCTGGTATGCTCTTGGTTGACGTATTGCTGCACATCTTCAAACCCCTACGACACGTCAGGAGCTCCGACAGGCACTGGTGCAAGAATGGGAGGCTATACCCCAGCAGCTACTCAACCACTTGATCCAGAGTATGCCAACCTGTTGTGCGACCTGTATACGTGTGCATGGTGATCATATCCCATTTTGATGTCGGGGTATACGTGCAGGAAACAGTGGCGTTTTGTAGCGCATGTGTTTTGGGATGGTTTTCTCAACTTATCACCAATACTGTGGACTTGCAGATGTGTGTCATGTGTGTTCCCTATGTGCCTATTCTATTAGTTCCAGTTTTGTGTATTGCCACATTGTGTGGCACCACATTCTGCAATCATCCTTAATTTATAAGCATGTGTGTATTAAGTTTTTCTGCCAATCAAGGATCACAGAATCAATTCATATCTATTTGTCATTGTCAAAAACATGTTCTAAATGAAATGAACTGCCTGAGATGATATAGTTTTCAATAAAAGAAAAAGTGTCTTATACAAAAATTTCACTATTGCGAAAGATATCATATATGATCTGATTAGATATCACTCCAAAATAATAGCCCAGTAACATATGATTTTTTTGCAATATCATGACAACCAAATACTGTGGACAATTGTAAAATATACACATTCAAGCTCAGTACCTTTGGCAATGTCTCAGTCCAGCAGTATCCAACAATCATCACTACTGTTTTTTCACCATACTATTAGCTGAGATACTTTGGCTTTTTTTAAATTATTAATTCTCTTAGAGATATCTGACATGCAAAAGACTTACCCGCACTAAAGCAACAAAATTTTCTCTGTCAGATGGGACACCACCTCTTTGTGTTGGATACTCCCAGTCCAGGTCCAACCCATCAAAGTTGTATTTCCTGCCAATGACAAACATCAACCAATACTTTGATAATGAATAAATTCATTTGGATTTCTATAATAGATATATGCTGGTGTATATTCATTGAATAAATAAGTCATCAGTACATCCAAAGTGACACTACAGCTTGTGAAAAATATATCAACACAAAGCTGTCAAGTAAGGACATAACTTATGAACGTATATCAGTGGACAATAGGTTTTCAAACACTGTAATTGAACAACTGATTATAAAACAAAACAGCAGAATTTAGCAATGTTGCAATCTGAGACTTTAAGGAAACTGGTTTGATCTTGGATGATCAGCCCTACTCACTGCATTATCTTCATCATCATTATTTCTAACTCTACTGTGAACAGAAGAGTAACTATTTAATCCAAAACTCTGTTCCGTTTTTCATTACATGTGGTGTTCCCCAAGGTTCCATACTGTGTCCACTACTTTTGCTTGTGTATATTAATGACCTGTCATCTGTTACATTACTAGATGCCAAGGTTGTCTTATTTGCCGACAGGGGCGGATCCAAGGGGGGGAGGGGGGGGGCAATGGGGGCAATTGCCTCCCCCCCGGTATGTGGCCGATCTTTTTTTCCTGACTGCTTTAGGGGCTGATTACATCGGCATCTAGTATGTTTTACTTGAGGTCGAAGATGCAAAAAATGGCACGCAGTTTGATGTAACAATTCAAAAAGAGACCTTGAAGCCTCTTCCATTTAGTGAATGAACTACAGAAGAAACAACTATACTTACGAATAAAATAATAAATATTCGCTGAGGCATGAGCAATCTGTGTCCCTTTTTAGCATTTTCCCTGTGGTGCAGTGCAGATTTAAGAATGGAACCAAATGAACATTAGCATTTTTATAGATTATTTTACATTAGCAGACAAACACAGAGTTTTTCAAGTGCACGTGTCGTATTTGAAGAATATTTTTTAGGTAATGCAGTAAGTTATTTCATTAAACACACTTAACACATAGCGATACATAATTAAATTAAAAACAGAATATATATATAAACAAAGATGATGTAACTTGCCAAACGAAAGCATTGGTATGTTGATAGAGACACTAACAAACACAAACACACACACAAAATTCAAGCTTTCGCAACTCATGGTTGCTTCACCACGAAAGAGGGAAGGAGAGAGAAAGACGAAAGGATGTGGGTTTTAAGGGAGAGGGTAAGGAGTCATTCCAATCTCGGGAGCGGAAAGACTTACCTTAGGGGGAAAAAAGTACAGGTATACACTAGCAGACACACACATACACACACATGTCCATCTGCACATATACACACACAGGCAGACATATGATATGTCACAGCATCTTTGTTTATATATATATATATATATATATATATATATATATATATATATATATATATATATATATATATATATATAAATAAAAAAACAAAGATGATGTGACTTACCGAACGAAAGCACTGGCAGGTCGATAGACACACAAACATACACACAAAATTCTAGCTTTCGCAACAAATGGTTGCTTCATCAGGAAAGAGGGAAGGAGAGGGAAGGACGAAAGGAAGTGGGTTTTGAGAGAGAGGGTAAGGAGTCATTCCAATCCCGGGAGCGGAAAGATTTACCTTAGGGGGAAAAAAGGACGGGTATACACTCTACACACACACATAACCATCCACACATATACAGACACAAGGAGACATATTTAAAGACAAAGAGTTTGGGCAGAGATGTCAGTCGAGGCGGAAGTGCAGAGGCAACGATGATGTTGAATGACAGGTGAGGTATGAGTGGCGGCAACTTGAAATTAGCGGAGATTGAGTCCTGGTGGGTAACGGGAAGAGAGGATATATTGAAGAGCAAGTTCCCATCTTCGGAGTTCGGATAGGTTGGTGTTGGTGGGAAGTATCCAGATAACCCGGACGGTGTAACACTGTGCCAAGATGTGCTGGCCGTGCACCAGGGCATGTTTAGCCACAGGGTGATCCTCATTACCAACAAACACTGTCTGCCTGTGTCCATTCATGTGAATGGACAGTTTGTTGCTGGTCATTCCCACATAGAATGCATCAGAGTGTAGGCAGGTCAGTTGGTAAATCACGTGGGTGCTTTCACATGTGGCTCTGCCTTTGATCGTGTACACCTTCCGGGTTATATATATATATATATATATATATATATATATATATGTGTGTGTGTGTGTGTGTGTGTGTGTGTGTGTGTGTGTGTGTGGGCGCGCGCATTTAGAGTATTAATGGTTTTATGTGGAATTAATTTTTTGGAAGACAGGTACCAAAAAATTTGCCCCCCGCCCCTGACTGAGGTCCTGGATCCGCCACTGTTTGCAGATGATACAAACATTGCAATAAATATTAAATCAAATATAAATTTAGAAAGGTAAGCTAATCAAATTTTTACTGACATTAATAAGTGCTTCATAGCTTCATATCCAATTCACTGTCATTAAACTTTGAGAAGACCCACTATATGCAGTTCAGAACTTCCAAGAGATTTCCTTCTAGTGTGCGTATAAAATATGATGACATGGAAACAGGAGAAGTTGAGAGAGCAAAATTCTTGGGATTACAACTTGATAACAAATTCAGTTGGGAGCAACACATTAATGAACTGCTAAAGCACCTAAACAAGTCTGTGTTTGCAATGCGAATGATGTCAGACATAGGAGATATAAATACAAAAAAACTGGCATATTTTGCTTATTTTCACTCCATTATGTCGTATATTATCATATTTTGGGGTAGCTTCACAAACCGAGAAAAAGTTTTAGAGTACAGAAGCGTAAAATAAGATTAATGTGCAGTGTAAATCCAAGAACATCATGTCGAAATTTATTCAAATTCAGCTTCTCAGTATATTTATTCCTTATTGAAGTTTGTTGTAAATAATACACCTCTTTTTCCAACTAACTTCTTAGTACACAGTATCAATACTAGGAATAGAACAATATACATAAAGATTTAAAATCACTTACTCTTGCCCAGAAAGGAGTCCAGTATTCAGCAATGCATATTTTCAATAAGTTACCAGCAACCATTAAGAGTTTAGTTTCAGACAAGACACAATTTAAACATAATTTATAAGAATTTTTGGTGGCCAACTCCTTCTATTCCATCCATAAATTTCTCAACAAGTGCAGTAGACCATTTTAATGAATATTTATTATACTTTAATATTTGACAATACTTGGTTGTGACAGACAAGCAACTTCCTACTGTGTGAATGATGAATGTATGGAAAGCAGATGTAAGTCTTAAGTCTGTAAATAGTGGAAGTTTAATTTTAAATCTTGTACATAATTTGACTGTTCTTAACTGAGCATCATTGAAATGAATAATTTACTTTACTTTTTGACAATACTTGGTTGTAATAGCCAAGTAACTAGCTACTGTGTGAATGATGGATTTAATGAAAGCAGATGTAAGTATTAAACCTGTAAATATTAGAAGTTTAATTTTAATTCATGTACATAATTTTACTGTTTATTGACTGAGGATCATTAAAATTAATGAAACTCAAGTTTTTGTAATTATATTTTTGTGATGTGTTTATCTGACATGTTCCACACCCAGGAGGATCCCCTCTTTTGTGGGTGTGAATAATTAATCTAATCAAAATAATTGTAGATGCCTAAATAATTATTTTTTTAAAGTCATTATCTATTGAAATGTCTGACAAAATGATTTAATACATTGAAATTTACATACACAGCAAGAATGAATCCACAATCGCTCACATTTGGGGGGAAAAATCTACCATACATGACTTTACTGAACTATTTCAACATGCTTTTAAGATATCAAAGGGTGTATCCTGCACTGCTTTCTGTGACACATATATGTGAAACATATGCATATGTCAATCAAACTCCAATTAAATATTGCTAGTAGTGGGTTTGTTTGAAGCAGTGCACAATGTCAGATTTTTTCCAACACAGGAGTTATTGTGTAACAATTTCTTGGGCATTTATATGAATCCATGGTGTCTGTTCTTTTGAACATCTCCAAAAGAACAGACACCATGCATCCATATATCTGATATGCCTAGCTGGGCAATGGATCCACCCTCTTCGATGTGGATACACAAATACGGCTGGCCTCCTGTGGGCACCTCAGAGTAACGAATGGGAGTACAATGGACACGGACTGTAGATAGGTGGCCCTCAATGGGTATGTCGATCCGCCACGAGGCATACCGATATTGTATGTGCAGTTGCAATAATGCCGTGTCCCGGATGGCGCAGTGGCTAACACACCTGCCTAGTAAACAGGAGATCCCAGGATCGAATCACGGGCTGGCACACATTTTCACTCGTCGCCACTGATTCTGCTGGATGTCCCACTGCAGCTGACAGCAGTGATCCCCTTTAATTTACATATAATTTCTCGAGCTTCCGTGAAACACTGCCTTGCTTCTTTTTTAGTCTGTTTTTCTTATGTTAGTAACATGCAAATGGGTAAATTTTTTCTGCTGGACGTGTTCTGTGTATATTACATCTGTTACAAGCAAAGTAAGCATTCATTTTTGAATTTGACACATTAAATAAAGCAATTGTGTATATCGAGTATGTGACATGCTCTGTCAGATGTGAAAAATCTAAAATTTTACAGGAAAGAAATTATATCAGACAAGCAGCTATTGATGTGGCTACGGGAACCACTATCCGTAGAAGACTTGTCTTCAGATACTGACACAAAGTCTAAGAGACTGATGCAGCAACAGAGCAGTCTAACTCCAATTCTGTAACTGCATCTACAGTACCAGTTATCTGCAACTTCTGCAAACCCAGGTGTGTATCGAGGTAGGGACGGGAAAACAAAATGGTTCAAGCATAAAGTCTCTACAACAAAACCTGCTTGTCAGAATATTGTGAGCCAGGTGTAAAGGGGGAAGAAAATTTTGAAAACAGTTCTGGATTGCTGGAAATTATTTTTTCCAGGCAGAGTAATTATCGTGTTGAAAAATAAGCATACCAAGAACCCATATTTAACAAATGCAAGCTGACATTTTTCTCCAATTTTAGTGGTCAAAAAACAGGCCTGCTGCTTAGATTCATGGGCAAAGCCTCAGGAAGTTCTGAACAATGCTGCTAGAAGCTGGGATAAACAACACTTTTTGAAATATTCATAGCAAAAATATCTCTTTACATACACATCATCAAAATGGACATTGGCAAGCATGGTAACTACAGTTTTACATTAGGACAACTCTGCCTCCATTTGGAAGCTGTCAGCACATGTCAATGTACATCTGACCACTTCTCAATGCTGTCAATATTCACAATGTAACAATAATAGTTGTTTCACTGCTGTAATTTAATTTCATAGTCATGAGTATAAATGGGTTCAACATTTGAAGATAAATGAGCTTTAACAAGATGGTGCAGTGAGGTTTGCCACTCAAAGTCCACCTGCAGCCGTATATTTGAGGTGGCTGTGCCCAAAGTTGTTTGACAGAAGTAGGAGACACTCTGGGAGAAAGATGACATAACTTACAGTTCATGCTTTTTATGGACCACTTGTGCTGGAAAGGATACTGTATAAACAAATTATGTTGTTTAGAATGTTAAAAAAAAGTAATCTAACAAAGTCTCAGTCTAACTTCTACCATATACAATACAAATCAGTGTCTTGAATAAATAGACTGCTCTCTGCAAAATTTATTTCCTTTAAATGAAGTGTGACATTATGTCAAGTCAAAACATAACTTTCTTGGATGAAAACACTATATTTCACTGAAAGAAAAAAAATACTGCAGATGATATTCGTGTGATACGGGAAGACTGACATTCTCCTGGAACATGAGTTGTGGTACAGTCTGTAAAAGTCTTAGTGGTCCCAGCTGCCCTAGTTAAGTTGGGAATATTTCAACAGATGTGAATTCTCACTGCTGTCAGTGTTTGCAATGTCACAGTAATATTAATTGTCCAACAGTAAATTTAATTCCATGTGAATTACTACAGATAAGTACTACTCCCAGTAAATCCCTGATAGTTGGGTTCACTTTATACTTTATCCGTCATATGATGGGCCATATTTGTTTTGATTTTTAAGTTTTGTTTCAAATACAAGTAATTTTTTCCCTTCAAGTTGCATTTCTGGGGTGGAGCTCGCATTTGAGGTCACCTTACATTTGTACATTTGGGTAAATATGGTAGACACGATGCTAGTAGCTTATTCACAGAAGGTTGGAGACTGCGAGACTGCTTACAGACAAATTTTGAAGACTTATGTTTTCCTTGATGTTTTATACCTTGCAGCAATTTCTCAATACTGATAAACTATGTGCCACTGGTGGCTGTGCAGCAGATTTTTTTAAATTTTGTTGATGAGCAAATGGAGGTTCCATACTCTTCTCCAAGTTTGATGAAAAGTCTACGAGGGCAAGAGGGAGGAAACAGAAAATCACAGATGACCTGGTGCCAATTAGAGATAGGAAACCACAGATAAAGTAGGGAAGGAAATTCAAGTTCAGAGAGAAGAAATTAAAACACTGAGGTTTGTGAATGACATTTTAATTCTGTCAGAGATGGCAAAGGACTTAGAAGAGCAGTTAAACAGAATGGATAGTGTCTTTAAAAGAGGTTATAAGATGAGCATAATTAAAACTAAAGCAAGAGTAATTGAATGTTGTGGAATTAAATCAGGTGATGCTGAGAGAGTTAGATTAAAAATGAGGCACTTAAAAGCTGTAGATGAGTTTTACTATTTTTCCAGAAAAATAACTGAATATGGTCAAAGTAAAGAGGATATAAAATACAGACTGGTACTAGCAAAGAAAATCATTCCTGAAAAAGATAAATTTATTCACATCAGATATAAATTTACATGTTGGAAGGTCTTTTCTGGAGGTGGAACATAGCATTCTATAGAAGTGAAACATAGGTGATGCAAACAGTTTAGAAAAGAACATGAAGATTAGAAGGATAATTTGGATGACTAATGAAGAGGTAATGAATCAAATTGGGGAGGAAAGAAATTTATGAGACTACTTCACTAAAAGTTGTAGTGGGATACATGGCTAGACTATAGTAAGGAGAGTCAAATAAATGTTAAGTTCAGTAATATTACAGAAATGAAGAAATTTTGCACTGGGTGGACTGCTGTGGAGAGCTACTGTACATCAAACAAGCCTACAGAATGAAGGCCACATCAACATCAACATCAACAACAACATAACATTTTGATCTCTGTTGCTAGCTTCAAGTATTTTACTTTAAGTTGTCACTTATTAGTTTCTATAAGAAACAAGGCTGCATGCTTGAAATTGGTAGTTTTGCATTAAATTACTTACCACAAACTGATTTGCAGCAGGACATTTCTTCATCTTCTTTCTCTGTTTTGACCATTATTTCAACCATTTCTTTCATTGAGTTTTCACATGCACTCAGTGCTCTCTCACCTGGTGAGTCCCCTCTTTTCTTCAGTCCATGTCTTGCCACTTTTCAACTTTGGCATTTTATGGAAATGTTGATGTGTTCCAAGTTTATTGTCCAATATTTCATGTTCCTCGATGTATTAATTTGTGACCCTGCTTCTTAAAGATCCTGGTAAACCTCATAGCACCCTCGGTTCTTTCGTCGAGGTTAAATTTTTCTCGGTCATTCAATTTGTTCTCCTTCATGTTATATGTCCTTAGAAAGCAATCCTCCTTTGGCTCATTGTTTCTGTCACCTTGTCACATGTGAATACAATTTTTGCTATGTCGTCTTCTAAACTCACCATTCTCTCTTACTGAGGCAACAAACTTATTTAAGATCTTTCCTTGGTTTCCAGCTGCTCATCCAGATCTTTCTTATTCATTGTGAGGTACTCCACTGTTTACTGTGACTCTGGTCAAATGAATGCACAATTATGTCTGAGCCTGACATTAAACAACATGGATTGTTTTTAGCAGGCACCTCTAATCAGTTGGCATGATGCTTCCACTTTGGTGATCTATACGTGAAAGGTTCTTCTTTAACAATATTTAGTTCCACCCCCCCCCCCCCCCCTCATTAAATAACAGGCCATTTTGTTACAGTTCTGTATAAAACATTCAAATGTTAACAGTTTACAGGCTGTTTAATATAACTCACTTGTATGCTTGTGCACATGCTACTTTTTTACAGATGATCCATACAGTGTAGGTGACTGTACAGAACAGTGAAAAATACTCCAGTTACCAACAGCAGTCAATATAAATTTATCTAGCGGTATGTATGGTGGCACAGAAATAAGGAATATTTTAAGTTTGCTACACGCCAAATCTTGGTTGTTGCATCTCTCTGTCCCTTCCACCTGTTCCCTATCATTTGTCCCCTCCTGCGAATTCTCATATTACTTTAATTGAAAGGTTTTTTACATTAATTGAAAGGTTTTTAAATCTTGTTTGTTATATTTGATTTTTTGTCATGCTTTTAATGTTTTATCAGCTGTCCCTCCTTGATCTCTTGTTCTGATTAGTTTTTCCTCTCTCTACCTGTTTTTCCCACTTCATCTTCTGTTTTCCTACTTTTCTACTTCATCTCCCTCTATTGTGTACCCACCTAATAGTTGTTTCCTTTGCACATCGTGCAGGCCATACAAGCAACCACCCTGCCAATAGGATGTGAATAAACATTTCTCATCAAAACCGAGATATTTTCCTTGTATGGCCTGGGCTGTTTATCATGGAGTTACACGTCACCTCCATAGTGTCTGGAGCACCAGGAGGTTACAGCACAGAATGTTGTCAGCAGGGCACTGTTTTGCTATGCCAGATCATGTGTCCTTGCAATGCCATGGAGATATCCATCAGTGCCCAACTATTTAGGCTACTACTGGTCCCAGCAGTTCAGTCCAGTACTACCAGTTGGTAGTACCAGCAGTTTTGTCTCAGCACTCCACACTGGCAAACCCAGCCCAGTTGATTCAGGTCTTCACCAACAGTATGTCAGCCATCACATGCTGGCAGTACCACCCCAGTAATGTCCCAGGTCTTCATACTGTCACCTACAATGAATCTGGGGTTCATTGTGTCGGCACATAATAGACAACATTACAGGAGAGGTATTTCTGTTGTATATTATAACTGAATTTAATTTTGTTAGTAAAGTTATTCTCTTAAAAGTGTCTTCAATTTCTCCTCAGTGTGAGCATAGTAGTAGTAGTAGTAGTAGTAGTAGTAGCAGTAGTTTATTCATCCAATGACAATGTACATTGCATGGATTTCGTCAAAGAACATAGTATAACAAAAATAAGATAATAGTGTACAGTTTCCTACATAATACAACGGTTCATTGTACCCACCACAATATTTTTATGCAATACAACTTTGATTACTGTCATATTATAAAAGTATGAGAAGGATCTTTTACATGAAATACATTAAAAGTAAATAATTAATTTAACACTTTTGTTAAGAAAAATTAACACTGAGGCTGTGGCAAGCATTAGATTTATTCTACCATTAACATATAGTAAATGAATGTAGTTACTTGCTACAAGGTTACTGCAGATATTCATTTACACTATAACAGCAGTTAGTCATTAAGAATTTAAATATTGCTTCCTTGAATGTAAATAATGTTTTTATTTCTTTTGGCTGAATTTGAAGTTTGTTGTACAAAATAGTACCCAGAATGGTGGTTTCTTTTTGTGTTAAAGCCTTGTTTACTCCTTTTATGTGGATGTCATTGCACAGTCTTGGATTGTACGAGTGAAGACCTGAGTTGGTTTTGTAATCATCAATGTACATTTTTATATTAATAACACTTTTTTATATAGAGGCATGGTAAGGGTAGAATATTTAGGTGTTGTCATAACTGTTTGGAAGGTGTTAGCCTTTCACTGTTTGAAATTATTCTAACAGCACGTTTTTGTAAGGTGAAGATGGTTTTCATGAACCCCAGAGGGTTAGGCCATAGGTGATAGAAGAATGGATGTAAGCAACGCAGACAGTTCTCTGCTGCACTCTTTACTACACTCAGTACTAATTGTGCGCCATGCAAAACAAGCAGAGCTTAACTTATTAATGAGGTAGAGAATGTGGGCTTTCCAGTCTAAATTTTCATCAATTTGCACACCTAAGAATTTTGTGGCAGCTACCCTTTCAGTTTGTTTATTTTCAATTTTGAGGTTCACATCATGATGAGACTTTGTTTTCCTGTAATGTATATAATTAGTTTTTGAAATATTTAAGGTTAGCCTGTTATGTTCAAACCAGTTTTGTATGTATTCCAAAACCCTGGTTGCAGATGTTGCAAATACCCAATTTATGTCTGTTACAACAATATTTGTGTCATCAGCAAACAAAGTTATGTGTGTACCACTAATTGGGATCTTGATATCATTAATATATACATAAGAAATAAGAGAGGTCCTCGAATGCTGCCCTGAGGTACTCTGATTGGTACAGTCTGCATGTCCGATCTGTACACAATGCTTTGGTTTTTATTGCTTGCTGAGGTAATTTCTACTGCCTGTTTTCTATTGCGGAGGTATGACTGAAACCATTTTAGTGCAACTCCTCATATACCTATAGCTTCTAGTTTGTCTAGCAAGATATCATGATCAACAGTATCGAATTCCTTTGATAAGTCCAAGTTTATTCTTACTGTACTGTTATTTCTGTCAAGTCCTATTACAATGAATTGAGTAATTGCTATTTCTGTACTCATGCCTTTGCAAAAACCATGTTGGTTTACAGACAATTTGTAATTATATTTCTCATGACAGTCTCTACTATTTTTGAAAATGCAGATAACAAAGCTATTGGTCTATAGTTTCCTACTTCATATATATTACCCTTCTTATGCAATGGTTTTATTTTCGAAATTTTTAATCTTTGTAGGAATGCCCCTTCTGTTAATGATATGTGAGAGTGGTTCTGCTATGACACTAGCACATTTAATTATGACTGTCCCTGGTACCTCGTCAGTTCCAGAGGACATTTTATTCTTCATTGTTATTATTATCTTAAGAACTTCTAATTTATTTGTGGGACATAGCAATATTTAATGACCACTTTGCTCTCTTTGAAATGTGGTACTACTATTACTAACAAAATGTTTACTCAGATTGACTGGAGTGTTTATGAAATAGTCATTTATGTAATTTGTTACATCTTTTAATACATCATCTTGCTTTTTAACACTTTCGTTTGTTTCCTTTTTTACTATACTCCTATTTATTTATTTATTTGTCCATATAAATCTCTTTTTCAGGACATATATTGTACACCGGATATTGGACAGTAAACCTTTTTAGTTATTGGTTTTTCAAACGTCAAACATACATACTTTGAATTTTTATGACAAATTGGATCTATACAGTTAATAATTACAAAATTTTGAAATACTGTATAGTTATAACAATCAAAGATACAAATTTTTTCTTGCATAAGATACTGTGAGATTGAATAGTAGCAGTTTTTCAGAAGGTAGGCTGTCACAGACTTTTTAAAGCTTTGTAGTTCAGGAAGAGATTTTATGTCTTGGTAATCTGTTGTACAGTTTTGGTTCAAAAAATGGTTCAAATGGCTCTGAGCACTATGGGACTTAACATCTATGGTCATCAGTCCCCTAGAACTTAGAACTACTTAAACCTAACTAACCTAAGGACAGCACACAACACCCAGTCATCACGAGGCAGAGAAAATCCCTGACCCCGCCGGGAATCGAACCCGGTAACCCGGGCGTGGGAAGCAAGAACGCTACCGCACGACCACGAGCTGCAGACGTACAGTTTTGTTCCTGCATGATATACACCTTTTTGGCATAATGTGGTGTTACAATGATTAACACGTATGTCACTGTCTGACCTGGTACTGTAATCATGGACACTTTTGTTTTGAGGAAAAAGGTTTTCTTTTCCCAGTATGCTTTTCTTGATATGCATGACTACTTCCAGTATATAAATGCAGGGAAGGGGTAGATTCTTTAGATATTTAATGAAAGGTTTGTATGGTTTTCTGTTGCTCACTTGTTTCATTATTCTTATAATTGCCTTTTGTTTCCTGAAAACTGTTATGGCCTGGTGTACATTTCCCAAGAAAATGACATTGTACTTCAGTATTGAATGTATACGAGCAAAGTATAAAGCCCTAACTGTTTCTCCACTAGTATTGTTGCAGAGAATTCTTACTACATAGCTAATTTTTGCTAGTTTTGAATTTAGGGATGTGATACGAGTGCTCCATTTAAGATTTTCCCGGATATGAATCCCAAGAAATTTAGTTTCATTGACAGAACTATTGTTCTGGTTATCTATACATATTGCAGGTTGTACCAGATTTTTATTTTGATCAGTGTGGAAATTCATGAGTACCTTTTTTTGGGGATTAACTATTAGCCTGTTTCTGGTAATCCATTCAGACACTCCTTTTGTAATACCTTTTGCAGATGCAGTAAGATTTTCTTCTTTATTCCCTTCAATAATAGACTAGTATCATCTGCAAACAGTACTGGTTCAGAATACCTGATGTGTGATGGGAATCATTAATGTAGACGAAAAAACGACAGGGACCTAAAATGAAGCCCTGTGGAACACAATGACTTAGTCCACATGGTTCTGAAAGCTGTACCTCGCGTTCATTTCCTTACATGTACTTAATTTCAGTTACCTGAGAGCGATATTCCAAATAGGATTTAATCCACTGATTTGGTGCACCTCTTACACCATATCATTCGAGCTTCCTCAGGAGTATAGAATGATCAATCACATCAAAAGCTTTTGTTAGGACCAAGACTAAACCTGAGATATTTCTGTGGTTGTCAACTGCATTTAAGATATGGTTTATCAGAAGGAAAATGGCTGTTTCAATTGATTGCTGTGGTCTGAAGCCATGTTGACATCCAGAAATAATACTATTCTTGTTGAAGAATATAATTAGTCTTGAAAGGAACACTTTTTCAATAATTTTCGAAAACTCTGACAATAGAGACACAGGCCTGTAGTTACCCATACACTGATGATCACCTTTTTTATATAGGGGTATTACTTTTGCCATTTTCAGTTGCTGAGGGAAGACACCATGGATAAGGATGAGTTGCTTATGTCCAATAAAGACGAAATTATTTGTCTAGCTGTTATTTTTATAATATAATCTGGAATATCATCAATACCAGTTGAATACTTACTCTTCAGTGAATTAATGGTATTTAGGAGCTCTGTTGGGCTTACTGGACTGAGGAACATGGATATATTATTTATTTCAATAGATGAAAGTTCTTTCCATGTTGTATTAGGTGGATTTCCAAATTTTTCCTTCACTAATTTTCCAGCAACAGTTGCATAATAAGAATTGAAACTGTTTTCAACTGCCCTAGGGTCAGTGACATTCTTGGAATCGTGTGATATCACAATATTTTTGTGAGTTGTCTTCTTCCCCATAGGATCCTGCACAGCTTTCCACATGGACTTAGTTTTATTGCATGACTTCATAATATATTTGTTATTTTCCTTAATTTTTGCCTCTTTTATGACATGTTTCAAAACTAGCTTGTATTTTTTTAAATAATTAATAAATTCTGGACTGCTGTGAGTTTTCGACAGCAGAAAAAGTTCCCACTTCCTTTTACAAGATAATCTAATGCCTGATGTAAGCCAGTTTTTGAATCTATCTGTACTTTTGGAAATCACTTTCCTTTGTGGAAAAGCTATGTCAAAGTTATGCTTGAAAATGCTAAAAAAAATTTCCATCTTTTTGTTGGTAATAGAGGTATTATATACTTCTCTCCGAGATTGTTCGCTGATTAGGTATTGGAAGTATTCAATATTTTTCCAACTATAAATTCTTTTACAGATAACATGTTCTATATTGGTCGAAATGTGATTTACAGGTATGGTCAGTTGTTGCCAAAGGTGGTCACTATAGCCGGTATCAAAGTTTTCTGATGTACACTTGTCCATGTTTACACATACCTGATCAAGGCGAGTGACACTAGTTTTTGTTACATGAGCTAACAGTCAGACAAAGATTGTAGGCTCTTATAATATTTAAAAACGTTTCCCTGTGAGGGCTATGGCTCAGAAAGTCAATATTAAAATCACCACATAGTACCACTGTTTTCCCAGTTGTCTTAAGTTTGCCTAAAGCAACGTCCAATTTTTTGAAAAAAAAAAAAGAAAAAACATTTATTTTGCTTACAGGAGATCTATACACATATAAAATAATAGTTTTTTCAGACATTAACTCAACATCAGCGATTTCAAAGTCTTTTTCACAACCAAGTTTGCAAACAGATGCTATACTCTTATAATCTGCATTTTCTTTTACATATATACAAGTTCCCCCATGTTTTGATTCCATTCTACAAAAGCAGTTTGCAAGGTTAAAATGCAATATTTTTAAGTACTGAAAATACTCATTTTGTAACCAATGCTCACCAAAACATAACACTGAAACATCTTTCCATTCACTATTGAGGAGTATATTTATTTCATCAACTTTGTTTGTTAATGACTGTACATTCTGGTGTACAATCTTGAGTGTGTATTTGCAGTTTAATTCTGCATCACATTTTTTTGTGATACAGCCTATTTCCCTAAAAAATGTCTTTCGCCCTTTTTATAAGAGATCGCATCTTTCTTTATGACCCATTTGTCCAAAGTACTTTGGACTGCTTCTATATTATGCCTATTGTAACACAAATTTGCTAGACGACAGATTTCTTCAACCAAAAATTATTTCCCACTGTGATTTGAATGTAGGCCATGGCCAGTGTGTATGGACCTGTCTAATGTGCTTATGTTTATTAAGTTCACATACAGAAACTTTTTGCATACAGCATCTATCTCTTTTTTTACTCTTTCTATT
The DNA here is from genome assembly GCF_023864345.2 of Schistocerca serialis cubense. NCBI lineage: Eukaryota > Metazoa > Arthropoda > Insecta > Orthoptera > Acrididae > Schistocerca > Schistocerca serialis. Next base: position 10,411,090 of record NC_064640.1, read on the forward strand.
AATTTATTAACGCATGACCAAGGAGGTAGGTCGTATCTGTGTGGTTGATTTACAACAGCTACATTTGTTTTCCCTAATTTGGGTAGCACACTTTCAAGAAAAGTGATGAGTTCACTGCCTTTGTCTCTGGCAACATCATTTGCACCAGCACAAATTACGACACAGTCCTTTGGGTGAAGGTTTTCACATGATTTTACCACTGTTTTTGTCACTTTTACAATGCCTGCTCCTGGTTTGACAAAGGCTTGGACACTTGCGCTAATTTGTGTATCTGTTACCTTTTCTGCTATCTGATGTCCATGATTATCGGCAAAAATTATCACTTTTTGTTCTTTTTTGCACACTTGAGGACAGTCGACAGATTTTTATTCACATTTCTTTGTTTAGGATGCGACACGCGCGAAAAATGAACAGTGCACGGCTGTTGTTGTTTGTAATTATTATCTGGACTCGTGTTTCTGAATGACATTGTGGAATCACGTTTGTCATTATAACTATTTGATGCACTTACTTTATTATTTCCAAGTTTTGTGCTGGTTTCCACAGTCGTTTTCCTTTGATTACATCACTGGTAGCCGATATTTCTTCCAGGTTCAGACGATGCTCTGTTTGTTGAGCTTTACAGCCAAGATGTTGCAGCAGTTTCTGCAATAAGGCTACAGTCCTTTTAAGTTCACTGATTTCACTGTTTTTTGCAGTTAAAATGAGACGAAAATCATCGCAATGTTTGCATATCGATGTCACTGAATTTGCATTTGCCACGGTTTTTTCACAAGATTTTGATCTTCTAATGATTTCGTTTGCGTTTTTTGCTTTAACTTCGCAGCAGTAACATTTCCCAGGTCGAACCAAGATACTTTTTTTGCACTGAATACATAAAGGCTCATTCTTTTTTACGTTTTTCGTGGAACTCGATTTTCGTGAATCTTTTTTCACCACCATCTTGCTTTCGACTTGTTTGCTGTCCCTATGATTACTTTATCATTGTGCACTGTCTTGGCTGTTTTAATTACTTTCTTATAAATTTTCCCATACGTCTTAACATATTCTGTAAAGTGAAAATCTTGGTTGTGTTTTCTTTGTTGATAGAGAAGTTTTATCTTTTGACTGGATACTCTGATAGCTGGTGTTATCCATTGGCTGCTGTTTCTTGGCATGACATTAATTCTTGTCAGTTTTTTTGGAAAACACATCTCAAATATGGGCATGAAAGTATTATAAAATGCATTGAATGATTCATCAGTTGACGATTTTGAGAACACGTCTCCCCAGGTTTCTTTTGCTAACAACTGGATAAAAATATTAACCTTTTCTGGGTAGAAGTGCCTTTTATATTCCCACTTGTCCTTAACCACCTCAGGTACAGAAGCACCTATGCATGTTAGTAGTGTGTTGTGGTCTGAAAGACCTAAGTTTACGTTTTGTGCCTCAGTAACATCATTTTCGATATTTCTAAAGATATTATCTAATAGGAACGAAGATGACTCTGTTATTCTAGTGGGGTCTGTGAAGAGCAGTTTCGTGTGAAAGCTGTGTAGGATACTCAAAAGCTGTCTTTTTTCTTCATTTTCAATTAACTGGTTGATGTTAAAATACCTACATAGTAATAAGTTCACTTAATTGTTATACAAAATGTTTAGCACTGCTTACAAATTTTTTAAAAAAATATATGTTTTTGTCACCTAGTGGTGACCTGTATATTGATATGACAATTAGATTTTTATGCTTCTCCTCAGATTTTAGCTCTATGGCACATGATTCAAAATGTTTCTCGATATTTAGATGGTATGTTTCAGGTCTAACTTTATGCTGCAGCCCAGCCCTAGTATATATGCATACTCCACCATTTTTACAACACTGCGGCAGTAACGAGATGCTAATTCAAAATTGCTTATATTTATAAGACTTAATTCACTGACCGTGCACCAGTGTTCTGACAGACTAATAGCTACAAGAGATATCTACAAAGTTGTTTATGACGACTTCTAATTCTAACACTTTATTATTGAGGCACTGAATGTTTCGACTCATTATCTTGAAAGTTTTGCAAGTATTTGTTATTTTGTTAATACCTGATTTCTGACGCTTATCTGCAATTTTTCGGGCTGATTTGTCACAATCTTTGCCATAAACAATCATCACTAAGTGAAGCAGCTGTACCCCTCCTCAGGCAATCAACACTGCGAAGTTCCGTGTCCGCTGCTGTTGGTGACATGCTTTCTCGTACACTCACTGTTTTTGCTGTTTTTTACTGTCACTGTTTCTGCTGGAGGTGGGGCTGTTGCTGTAACTGATGTTGTCGTTGGTGGTGGTGGCTTCTTTTTATTCTGCAGGTGACGTTATGCCTAAAAAAGTCCTGGCGTGTTTGTTGAGTATGGCTTCTACTTCTTGGTGACGATCAAGTGGTGAAGTTATTTTGGAGCTCGCAAAATTTGTGCTTCATTCACCACTGTCCTTTTCGACTTGAACCATTTCGTAATTTGAGGCTGTTTTACGATTTGATTGTTCGTTTCTAGCCTACTGGGTTTAAACCACTTCGTAATTTCGAACTGATTGGGGGGCTTTATTGTTTGCTGCTCGCCAAAAACGGTTTTTAATTTGCCTTAGGTTGCTACTTGTCTTGGTTTCTTTATTGTCAGGCGAGATACTAGTAAATATTTTATCAGCAAGAACCTCTTTTCCTGATGCGTTTAAATGAAGGCTGTGAGCTGTATAGAACCTGCGCTCTAAAATGTTTGTGTCTATAACATCAACATTCAGGAAATGAGTACATATTTCCGCGAAACTCTTGTTAGCGACACTAAATTCGCGGTTTACGCATGACCAACTCGATTAAGTCATGACGCTGTGGGACATTGACAAAGAGAACATTTGTGTGAGTTAAATTATTTAGACAATTTCTCAGTTCTGTGATAGCCTTGTATGATTCATTTCTATAAACTTCATTAGCTCCTCCGAGCAAAACAACAAAATTATCCTTAGTGAAGCTAGTTACTTCATTAGACTGTGTTAGGGTTGTTAGTTCTCGTAATGAGACCCCAGGCTTCACGAATCCAGATACCATGAAGTTGTATTTTTTCGGTAACACTGCGGAAATTCCCCGGGCGTGACTATGGTTCAAATGGCTCTGAGCACTACGGGACTTAACTTCTGAGGTCATCAGTCCCCTAGAACGTAGAACTACTTAAACTTAACTAACCTAAGGACATCACACACATCCATGCCCGAGGCAGGATTCGAACCTGCGACCGTAGCGGTCGCGCGGTTCCATACTGTAGCGCCTAGAACCGCTCGGCGTGACTATCCCCTAATACACAGATCTTCTCGCGTTTTCCAATTTTCGCACTCGGGGAATCAATTAGCAACGGTCTGTTTACTTTATGCGATTCATTTCCAAACTTTTCGGCTCCGACTGACGTATTCAAAGAATCTTCAGCAGTGTGCACAATAAAGTTTTTATGCACTTATGACTGTCTTTTTTTAAGCACTAGAGTTTCACTGTTTTTACACACGGAAGTTAAAGTTAGCTACGGTCTGTTTACTTTTTGCGATTCAAATCCAAACTTTTCGGCTCCGACTGATGTTTCGAATGAATCTTCAGCAGTGTGCACAATAAGGTTTTTATGCACTTGTGATTGACTGTTTTTAAGCACTAAGATTTCACTGTTTTTACACACGTAAGTGTTAGTGTTATTTTGAGATTGCACTTCCTGGGAACAGTTTTATTCCGTTTCCCACTTGTTTCCTGATGACGAATCTTCTTTGTTCATCAGCGCCTCACAATTCGGGATTGAAGTTTCTTCATGTCCGTTTTTAAAGCACCGATTATAAATTGTAAACTGGAAAAACGTTCATTAAGCCTTGAAATTTCGTCCTTAAAATTTACACGCGTTTTCTTTTTACCACCGAAATTTACTTTTTTCCGCGGAGAAGCACGATTTACTTTGACACTCGCCACCATCTTGGGACTGTGAATGGACAATGGACAATGAGGAAGAAGGTTTTGTGCAGTGTTACATGTGTTAAAGTATGTTGTTGTTATGGGCTTTCCTCCTCTTGTCTGCCATACTTAAATGGCATTAATGTAAAAATGCTTGCTGACATTGTCCTCACATGTTTCATGTTTCAGTGTTATTTCTGTATGGTTTCAGAGTTGTTGTCTGCTGCTGCAGGTTTTGTTTTCACGTGTTAGTTACTTTTGCTGGGGCAATGTTTTCCTGCTTGTTCTGTTCCAGCAGTCAGAGGGTAGTGTTCTTTGCAGTCACAGTTCTCCCACCTGGGTGTTGTTTTAAATTTATGCAGCTAGTTTGTTAGTAGTTTGTGTTTTCTCTGCACAGTTCAGGCAGTTTGTTAAAGTGTGTACTAGTGTGATTTCCCGTTCACATGGCTGGTCTAAGTTGTTTTCAGTATAGTACGGTGCAAGTTTCTCATTTGCTGGTGTCATCCCAGTCACTCCAGTTGTTGTTGCTAGCCCAACCACCGCACACCGACAGCAAGCCGTGTTGTGCCTTCTCGCAAGTTTTGCCACAAGACCTGTCAGCGTCCAGTCCTTGGCTGCGGTAGAGGCCCGTCGCTCTTCTCCTATGTGGAGAACGCATTCTTGTCTTGTTCGGATAGTTTCTTGTGTTAATTAGTGAGTCATTTCTGTATTTTCATGTATGCAGTATTGACATTTTGCAAAGTTTCTGTGCTATTCTTGTGTATCAAAAGTCACCGGTTCTACACCCCACGCTCAGGAATCTTGTTAGTTCTCGCTTGCATTCTTAATTAGTGGTTGTGTACTTCTTATATATGCGTAGTGTGTTTGTTGCGTTCAGTGTGCGTAGAATGCAAGGTTCTGTTATTGTATTTTCTTGGTCAGTTCCTGGGCACATTTTTTCTTTGCTGACTGTATTGTTGCTCATTCCAGTTCCTTGGACTGTTATAGCTGGTGGCAAGGGCTTGCCCCATGAGAACCATATGTCTTTGAGATGGCAGTACCATCTCTTTCTAAGGGGAGAGAGATAACGTATCCTCTCAGTAGTTGTTTCCTCCATACACCAGACAGGCTGTGCAGCAGCCATCCCAACTGGAGGATGTGCGTAAATGGCTTTCTGTAAAACAGAGATATTTTTCTCGTACGGCACAGGCTGTTCGACACGGAGTTAAATGTCATCTCCACAGTGTTTAGAGGCGCCAACCTTGCCGACAGGCTATGTGCCTGGTGCAGCAGAGAGTGCTGTTGGGAGGGTACTATTTTGCTATTTCGAGTGACGTGCCCTCACAGCACCACACGGATATCCATCCACGTCTGACTATTTAGGCCACCACCAGGCTGTGCACCCTACACCTCAAGTTGGCAACACTAGAAGTTCTGTTTGGCCACATCAGCAGTTCAGTGCAGTGCTACCAGTTAGCAGCACCAGTAGTTTTGTATCAGCATTCCACACCGGGACACTTCGTCTAATTCATCCTGTTTCACACCAGGAGTACCAACACAGTAATGTCCCGGGTCTTCAAACTGCCAACTACAACGACTGGGGTTTATCGTGTAGGCACTTCAGAGGCAATGTCACAGGAGAGATATTTACGTTGTGTAGATATTCGTGTAAGGATATTATAATTGAGTTTCATTTTGTTAACAAAGTTATTCTTTTAAAAGTGTCTTTGACCACTTCTCAGTATGAGGATATGTCCCTCTACTTTCCTACTTCATCTCCCTCTACTTTCATACTTCATCCTCATCTATTTCCTTACTTATTTCATCTTCACCTACTTTCTTAATACATCTTCACCTTCTTTCTTAGTTCATCTTCTATGAGAAATGGTACTTCACTCCAAAATGCTTAGGGTTTTTAAAATTTACACCTTATTAGTTTTCCTGCCATATATGCCTTCACTGAAGAGAGATGAATGGCTTAATGAGTCGTGATTATTGATGGGGACAACGTGGAACATTCTACATTGTTCTCTCACCGAGATTCTAATACTTGTTAATGAGATGTCAACTACATATCAGTGACATTTCAATGAAGAGTGCTTGTGCAGTACATTTTTGTGTTTACATTGTTACCAAACAGCGACGCCATCGGTCCCGTTGAATTAGATAAGGACGGGGAAGGGAGTCGACTGTGCCCTTTCGAAGGAACCGTCCCGGCATTTGCCTGAAGAAGTTTAGGGAAAGCGTGGACCTCTTAAATCAGGATTTCTGGATGCGGGTTTGAATTTTTGTTATCCTGAATGCAAGTGCAGTGTGCTAACCACTGCGGCACCTCACTTGGTTTGTTATTAGCAAATGAAAGAGGGAGAGAAGTCCATTGCTGGTACATAGCTTACTTCTCCCAATAACATCAAGGGCACTGGTGACCTTTATATCCCCATCTGATGAATGGATCATTATCATCTGTTACCTCTATGAACCACAGAGCAGAAAACAAAAATTTAACCCAAATCAGTGGCACACTGTCTGGTAACAAGGAACTGCATTCACACAACTGTATTTTCTTGTGATAAAAATTTCCTTACCACCAGGATGAAACCCCAGGTGGGATCACTCTGCCCGCTCCCCCCCGCCCCCCACCCCCCCCCCCAAAAAAACATGCAGTAATCAAATTTCCTATACGCTAATTTATATTTACTGCAATCTTCTTAGTAAATGGTTGTTTTTATGTCCGATTGCTTTTGTTGTGTAACAGTAAATCTGAAGATAAATTTCCTGACCATATTCAGCTAGAGATGAGAACATAACAACTACCTTAATTTACTCATCTATGTTTATTCAGTCTATTTAAGCAATCTTACCTTAAGAAATTTACAACACTTCTTATAAATTGTTGTCTAGTTGTTGGAGTAGATGCCATGTGGGAATAATTTGCAGAGCCTTCATTCCAGCCACCAATAGCAATGGAGACTTTCAGGTGAGGGTACTGGTTTTTTAAACCAGTTATCTTCTTGTAATTACCTACACAAATGTATTACAATATTAATAACTATGTCAGACTTTTTTTTACTAATAAAGTGAGGAAGGATTACCATTCTCAAAGCATGAAAGATACGGAATGACAGTGAAAAGAGTAGAAGGATTTTTTTTTTATATTTTTGTAACAATCATAATAATCAATTCAGCAGATACTTCGTTTAGTTCCTACGTAAGAAATAGGATGCAGAAATCGAAACTAGGATGTTTGAGTAATGCAAAGAGGGACATGACATTATCAACATCAAGAGAAATCACAACAGGCACTTTGCAGGAAACATGACTGTTGCTGCTCTTACATTAATGAACTACCATTTTATTTTAATTATGAGGCAGAATCAGTTTTTGTCAGATGAAACAAGCATTATTGTCAAGACAAACAGAGAAGCAGAAACAGAGTAAATAGCAAATGCTGTTTTTCTCAAAGTTATTCACTAGTCTTACGTAAATGATCTAAGCTTTAAATTTAAAAACAAGAAGAAGAAGAAGAAAAAGAAAACACAGTACATACAATTTTGTTCTGTAAAAAATACCCACCACCTTTTAACATAGTTTAACTCACTAACAAAAAATTGTAAACAAGGTAGAAAGAAGAAAGTACTTGGGCATATATTTTGATGTAAACTGAAACTGGAAAAAGTTTAATAGTCCTGCTAAAACATTAAGGGTCAGCTACTTTTGCCATAAAAATAATGGCCAAAAATGATGATCCAGAAATCAGTATTTTAACATCTTATCATTCACAGATGTTCCATATTTATTTATTCATCCCCTGCATAGGATGTAGGTATACAAGATATAGGACATTTATATGCAGAGCAAGATACAGATATATATATATATATATATATATATATATATATATATATATATATATATATATATATATATATAAGATATGCATATATAAAAGATATGCCTGCCCCTCCACAAATATTGAAACTAACTGTGAGAGTAGCAGTGTTGCTATCTGTATAGCAGAAAGTTTGTCTTCCTCCACATTTTAGTGGTCAGCATGGCTGAATGCCATGCAATGGAACTGGGTTCGATTCCCAGCTGGGTCAAACACTTTCTCTGCTCAGAGACTGGGTTTTGTGTTGTCTTTTTTATCATCTCATCCACATTGACATGCAAATCCCTGAGGTGGCGTCATCTTCTTAGATGACAGGTGGCCAGAACCCCTGCAGATGGGGCTCACAGCCTAGCCACATGCATAATCATTATCATAGCAGACAGTTCCACCTGGAGCAGCCATGACTAGAAGTTGCTGCCCAGCACACACACAAGACCTGGGAATAGTCATTGGTCCATTACAAGAAATAAACATCAATCTCAGCAGTTTTTAACTTACCACTTATGCCTCCATTCCACTGATATCAGACTACAGCTATTACTTCAATTTTATGGACCTGGATTTTTATTTGGAACTCTTATTGCAAGTGCTGTTGTTTAATATGATTCTGACTTTGTTATTGGTACTGATTTGCATTCATGTTGCCTGCAGTCATAAAGTCACTGTCTACTGCATTTAGCCGGCCGTGGTGGCCAAGCGGTTAAAGGCGCTACAGTCTGGAACCGCGCAACCTCTACGGTCGCAGGTTCGAATCCTGCCTCGGGCATGGATGTGTGTGATGTCCTTAGGTTAATTAGGTTTAAGTAGTTCTAAGTTCTAGGGGACTGATGACCTTAGAAGGTGAGTCCCATAGTGCTCAGAGCCATTTGAACCATTTTTTTTTTTTACTGCATTTATGGCCATTGCCTTAGCTCTGATATTGGTTTCCACGTAACATGTGGTTTGTTTCACTTACCTGCTTAGTTTGTATCAAGCTGAAACATAGAAGTAGTGATGACGACTCAAACCCTTCCACACTACTAGTGAATCCATAGACTCAATGCTCATCAAATTGTGGCAGCAGCAACTGATGTTGCAGCAGCAAATTTGCAGATAGTTCAAGATAATATGAAAAGAGTAAAGCAACTTCTTGAAATATACAGCAGAATGGGACAATGCTAGTAACAACATCAACACCACGGACTGGTATCTATGTCTGCATTGTCATTGGATTGGAATTTATCGTCTGATGATTTTACTAGACGGTAAATTACAGTGTCATCTGCAAACAATCTAAGGGGGCTGCTCAGATTATCACCTAGATATTTATGCAAATCAGGAACAGCAGAGGGCCTATGACACTACCTTGCAGAGTGCCAGATATCTCTTCTGTTCTGCTCGATGATTTACCATCTATCACTACAAACTGTGACCTCTCTGAGAGGAAATCAGGAATCCAGTCACACAACTCAGACAATACTCCATATGCAAGCAGTTTGATGAATAGTCACTTGTGAGGAACAGTATCAAAAGCCTTCTGGAAATCTAGGAATATGGAATCGATCTGAGATCCCTTGTCGACAGCACTCATTACTTCATGGGAATAAAGAGCTAGCTATGTTGCACAAGAATGATATTTTCTGAATCCGTGTTGGTTATATATCAATAAGTCATTTTCTTCAAGGTGATCCATAATGTTCGAGTACAGTATATGCCCCAAAATCCTGCTGCAAATTGAGGTCAGTGATATGGGTCTACAATTCAGTGGGTTACTCCTATTTCCTTTCTTGAAAATTGGTGTGACCTGTGCAACTTTCCAGTCTTTAGGAACAGATCTTTCGTCAAGTGAGCGGTTGTATATGATTGCTAAGAAAGTCGCTATTGTGTCTGCATACTCTGAAAGGAACGTGAAGGTATAGCCTACCATCTGGACCGGAAGACTTGCCTTCCTTAAGTGATTTGAGTTGTTTCGCAACACCTAAGATATCTACTTTTACGTCACTCACGCTGACAGCTGTTCTGGTTTCGAATTCTGGAATATTTACTTCGTCTTCTTTCGTGAAGGAATTACAGAATACTGTATTTAGTAACATCGCTTTAGTGGCACCATCATCGGTAACATTTCCATCGCTATCGCGCAGTGACGGTATTGACTGTTTTTGCCTCCGGTGTACTTTACATATGACCAGAATCTTTTTGGGTTTTCTACCATATTTCGAGACATGTTTCATTGTGGAAACTATTAAAAGCATTTCGCATTGACGTCCACACTAAATTTCTGGATGTAAAAGCGTTCCTGTCTGAGCCACAGTTTTTGAGCCATTAGTGTTGAGCCATGCAAGTCTGTACCTCATACTATTAATCCCAGCTATCGTCGTTGACTGAGACATGGAATTTGTCTGGTCTGCCAAAAGGGGGCAGGGTGAGCAGTTTGGAGAAGGTGGGTCACCATGAGAGAGCTAGGATGAGGGCGCTACTCTGAGTTGGGTCCTTTTCATCATGCTGTCGGTGCAGTGTGAGCAAAGAAGAAAGGGCTGTGTGACAACTGTGTGTATGGAATGTTAGAGAAACTGCTGCAGAAATGAAATAGATCTATACTTTAGTGAGGAAGCATGTTAAGCTAATTTATATTGGCTGACCTTCATTGCCCCTATGGAATCTGTGGCACTGAGAGCGATCCTATTGGGAGCAAAAGCTGAAAAACTGTGCCTGTTCTTGGTATGTTAATATTTCCTCCGTTGCTTGAAGGTTCCAACACTTCTTGTGTGGCTCAGAGTGACTGTTGACTTTGTATTACATTGCTCTGCTATGATGAATGTTCATAATCCCTTCTCAGTGGACGAGTTTCAACATTGCAAAAGAATATAACTGTATTTGTCCTACCTAATTCTATTTCTCATTCACTTTCACTAGCTGCATCCGTGTGCTCACCAAAAGTTTCAGTTTTAGTTCTAGTTCAGACTGAGTATTTGCCTTGTATCTAGTGGTGGTTTTACCTATTGTACTAGTAGCCAGTGTTAAATAAACTTAGTTCCACTTGTTTTGTGTGGGTCTGGTTGAGCCACCATGGAAGTCACCCTTGGTCAGATAAAGTGAGAGTGTGTAAATCAATGGGTGGCTATTGGTCAGTATTTATGTGTTATCCCATCTAAGCAGATATAGCATAATCTAGTCAACAATTGGCAATATGTAACTATATGCCTTAAGGCCCTTTCTACAGATTTCAATTTCGGTATTTAATGTAGTTAAAAACATTCTTAGACATCTGTTATTGGAATTTTGGTGCCATGTCATACTGAGCAGTATAACTGTAATTACTCGGCATTATATAATGTGATTAATTACTTCTGAAATCAGTTCATTTAGCATTTAATGAAAACTTCTTAAACAAGTATTCTTTTTAAAAAATGTTATTATTATTAACATTTCAGCACTGTGCCTGGTTTTGGTAATTTAACAGTTACTACTCATTATAAGTCACTGCTAAGGGTGTTGAAGTACTGTTTAACCTGCCTTAAGGAAAATGTTAATAAAAGTTATTGTTGTCATTTTGCTGCTCTGCTGTATTCCACAGTTCAATTTAATGGTGACTACTCATTAGCATTGAAGCTGATAAGTCACTGGTGACGTTGCTGAAGTATTATTTAACCTGCCTTAAGGAAAATATTATTAAGATTTATTTTAGTCATTTTGCTGCTATTTTATATTACATAGTTTAATTTAACAACAACTACTCGTTAGTATTTAATCTGATAAGACATTGCCAAGGTTGTTGAAGTGCAATTTAACTTGCACTTTAAAAAATTTTCTTGGAAGTTGTTATTGTAATCTTAGGACTGTGCTACATTCCACATACAAACTGTAATCGTTCATTATTTGTGTTCCTTCGCATTTTATTGTCTTGAAGCTGAGGCCTTAATTTGTAAGTACAAGATTATCAATAAACCCTGATATTCCTGTTAAATAAAAGATTATTCCTGGCACCCAACACTTCCCTGCCAAACCCGCCCCCCCCCCTCCCAAATCTGCTGTGAAAGATGGTAGCACCCTGGAACTCTTGAAGAACTGGGTGTAACAAACAACAAAAAGTCCAAGGGAGAGTGCCTGAAAAAACACGGGAAGCACAATGCAGGGACAGCAGATGGAGGTCTTGACGGAGGGAAGTGAGGCACATTCAGGAGGACATCACCCCTCATATGCAAAGAGAATGGGAAATGTGGGACGATTACGAAATTGCCAAATGCTGATTGCATAGGAGACCAAGAGCTGGGACCATGAAATCTGATGAGAGATGATCCCTGTTTTGGCTAGGAGACTGTCTATGGGACTAGTCCAAAAGGCACCAGTGACCAGATGCAAGCTGTATTGGTGGACTGGGCCTAATTGTTTCATAGTTGAAGGAGAAGCCAAGCCATAACCTCGTAACCACACTCCAGTCATGACGAAACTAAGGTCTGGTAAATACAGATAAGAGTAGCACTATCTACACCCCAAGAGGTGTGGACAAGGAAGCAAAGAGCATTAAGCTTTCACATGCAGCTAGTCTTCAGGTGATGAATGTGGGGCAGCCTAGACAACTTTTTTATCAAAAAGGAGGCCCAAGAAACAGGAGTGTGCTATGATGTTCAGCTGCTTGGTACCTAAGTAGAGTTCAGTGTCTGGAGGGACTGTGGTATGACAGCAGAAATGCATGATCGACATTATTTTAGCAGAGGATTGGAAATCATGTGAAAGAGCTCATGCACATGCCTACCATATCGCACCTTGAAGCTGGTATTGAGGAGAGACTAATGTGTGGGAGCTGTACCAAAAGCAAAAAACATCAACATGCAACCCAGGGATGACCAGTGGCCCAACAGAGGTCACTAGCCCATTGTGACAATGAGAAAGAGATTGACACTGAACACAGAGCCCTGTGGGCTGCCATTATCTTGGACCTATGGGGACTTGAGTGAAGTGCTGACTCTAACTTGGAGCAACTGGTGATATAAAAACTGATGGATAAAAACTGGTAGTGGGGGCTTGAAAGCCTCATCATGGAGGATAAGTAAGATGTGATGCCAAGCAGTGTTGTATGCCTTAAGCAGGTCAAATCAGACTGTGGTAAAGTGTTGGCATTTAGAAAAAAGGCTGTTGGGTTACTGCTTCCAACCTAAGCAGATGGTTGGTTGTCCTCCCATTCCGATGGGAGGACAAAGCATCCCAAGATTCGAGAATGCAGCATAATCTGCAGGCAACCATCCTTTCAAGCTGCTTACAGAGTATGTTGGGGAGACTGATTGGCTGGTAACTGTCAAGAGATGTTGGGGTCTTGCCTGGCTTAAGGATTGGGCCAATTACGCTATATCACCATTGTGAGGGGAAGGCAACTTGGAGTGTGATATAATTGAAGACCCTGAGGAGATGTTACTTTTGGGGAACATTAAATTGCTGGATCATCTGATTGTGGATTCAATCAGGGCCTGGGGCTGTGTCTTGTGATAAGGCAAGAGCCTGAAGAAATTCCCAGAGAGTACAGGATTCATTATATGATTCATCTTGGTGGGGAGTGAGACACATGGGGATGTCATCATGTGTCACTTATGCAGTAGAGAGGTTGCCATATAAGGAAAGAATTCCAGTGCTGTTGTAAAGTGGATCACAAGGTGTTCTGTAAGAACTGATGAATTGATATGAAGACCATCCTGTAGGACAAGACCTAGAACAGCTGTCGATTGTTAGCGGCCCTTAGACTGTGGAGCTGGTCCACACCTGACATGAAGATGCATACATCCCCCAGGAGGAGAAATGGCACTCTCACAATTCGTTATTACTGTGCTTGTATAGATAGTGGGCCTTAGCATGAAGTTGCTTAAAAATGACAAGGTTTGTCTGCAGAGAATGTTGTTTGAATTGTTGCAGGGCTTGTTGGCAATCCTTAATAGCTATTGCAATGTCTTTGGCCCACCATGGCACTGGCTGCCTGTGGTAAGTATCTGTACAAAGAGGAATTGCAATGACATCTTAAATTCCTTGCACATCATCAGTGCAATCAGACAGAGAAGTGGCAGATGTAACATCAGCACTTGCAAGCAGTAGCAAATCGCGCCGTAGAAAATCGAATTACATTCCGTTTAAAGTGCATAGTCTGCCAAAACAGTGTTCACAGCGGTATCCGTTTGTGCTCTTCCTCACATCTATGGATCCATCTACCGTGTATGAAGAACAGAAAAGTGATAAATCCCAATTGTGACTGTGGCTTTGTTCAGTGCAGTGGTAGAAAAAGTGCAATCAAGATGTATAATGCTGGTACTGAAGAACTCATCTCGGATGTGCTGAAAGAAGAACTCTCAATAGCTAAAAAATATATCAATTACATCGTATCGTTAATTAATTCTTTGAATGTCGATTTTAATCCCTGTGTGAAAAATGTACAAAGTGAAGCCTACAACACTCTCAAAGAAACCGTTAATGAAAGTCAAAGTGCTCCAGTATCTGCTATAGTTACGAGAAACTCATTTGAACCCATTGCACAAGAGAAACTACGACGAATGAAATTATTGAGAGAAGACGAAACAAAACCAAAAGCTTGTATCTTTGCAGACGGCCAAGGACGAGATTTATCCACTATTCTTAAGAATATGCTATCAAAATTTTCCGTTACTGCCACAGTAGAACCTGGGGGCCCTTTCCAGCAAATACACTACTGGCCATTAAAATTGCTACACCACGAAGATGACGTGCTACAGACACGAAATTTAACCGACAGGAAAAAGATGCTGTGATACGCAAATGATTAGCTTTTCAGAGCATTCACACAAGGTTGGCGCCAGTGGTGACACCTACAACGTGCTGACATGAGTAAAGTTTCCAACCGATTTCTCATACACAAACAGCAGTTGACCGGCGTTGCCTGGTGAAACGTTGTTGTGATGCCTCGTGTAAGGAAGAGAAATGCGTACCATCACGTTTCCGACTTTGATAAGGGTCGCATTGTAGCCTATCGCGATTGCGGATTATCGTATCGCGACATTGCTGCTCGCGTTGGTCGAAATCCCATGACTGTTAGCAGAATATGGATCGGTGGGTTCAGGAGGGTAATACGGAACGCCGTACTGGATCCCAACGGTCTCGTATCACTAGCAGTCGAGATGACAGGCATCTTATCCGCTTGGCTGTAACGGATTGTGCAGCCACGTCTCGATCCCTGAGTGAACAGATGGGGACGTTTGCAAGACAACAATCGTCTACACTCTACACGAACAGCTCGACGTTTGCAGCAGCATGGACTATCAGCTCGGAGACCGTGGCTGCGGTTACCCTTGACGCTGCATCACAGATAGGAGCGCCTGCGATGGTGTACTCGACGACGAACCTGGGTGCACGAATGGCAAAACGTCATTTTTTCAGATGAATCAAGGTTCTGTTTACAGCATCATGATGGTCGTATCCGTCTTTGGCGACATCGCGGTGCACGCACATTGGAAGCGTGTATTCGTCATCGCCATACTGGCGTATGACCCGGCGTGATGGTATGGGGTGCCATTGGCTACACGTCTCGGTCACCTCTTGTTCACATTGACGGCACTTTGAACAGTGGACGTTACATTTCAGATGTGTTACGACCCGTGACTCTACCCTTCATTCGATCCTTGCGAAACACTACATTTCAGCAGGATAATGCACGACCGCATGTTGCAGGTCCTGTACGGGCCTTTCTGGATACAGAAAATGTTCGACTGCTGCTCTGGCCAGCACATTCTCCAGATCTCTCAACAACTGAAAACGTCTGGTCAATGGTGGCCGAGCAGTGGCTCGTCACCATATGCCAGTCACTACTCTTGATGAACTGTGGTATCGTGTTGAAGATGCATGGGCAGCTGTACCTGTACACGCCATCCAAGCTTTGTTTGACTCAATGCCCAGGCGCATCAAGGCCGCTATTACGGCCGGAGGTGGTTGTTCTGGGTACTGATTTCTCAGGATCTATGCACCCAAATTGCGTGAAAGTGTAATCACATGTCAATATAATATATTTGTCCAATGAATACCCGTTTATCATCTGCATTCCTCCTTGGTGTAGCAATTTTAATGGCCAGTAGTGTAATTACAGATTTAAACGCTCAACCAAACGATGTTTGTATTATTATTGCTGGAGCTAACGATGTTTATAAAAATGAGTCGAAAAATGCAATCACAGTATTGCGAAATGCACTGGAAAGAATCTCGCCAAGAAAAACAGTCGTCGTTAGGATCCCACGCAGACATGACCTAATAAACAGTTCATGTGTAAATAATGAAATCAAATTCACAAACAGAACGTTTCAAAAGGTATGCAAAGCATTCAAGGACGTGAAGTTTTTGGACAGTAATTCCAAAGAGAGAAACCAGTTTACTCGACACGGAAAGCAGAGGAACCGGCTACGAAAACGTGTACTCGCTAAAGCACTAATAGCAGAAACATTCAAACTATTTGAAAACACCACTCCTCCAATGACACTAAAAGCACCTGTGCCCATTGAAACTGTACCATTTGAAGAAATACAGACAGTGTCATCGAAATACCCTTTCAAACCTAATGGAACAGCTGAAGAGAAGACTTCATATGCAGCAGCACCCGTATGTGAATCAACACAAACAGGTCTTTTATACAAAAGCAAGACAGCACCAGCAATTACAACTCAAGTGGGAAAAGTTAGCCCACTACCAACGTGTGAAGCAGCAGCAGCATTTAAGAAGGAAGAACAGTCATCAATAGCGGAAACAGCAACACCAACCCCCACAGGATCAAGTGTACAAGCTGACAGTGTAGAAACCTCACCAACAGGAGATCCATCCTCTGTGGCAAAAAGGAGCACAGTAGTGACTGCAGCTGCTCCATATAGGATGTGCCTGAGATCAAGAAAGTCCTCAGCTGCAAATGGGGATTTTTTTATGGTACTGGGGCAGAAGGGGGAAGGTTCCAATCAGAATGTAACTAATGCAGTTAATAACAACAAATGTGAGTGTTACCAGCACAACAGCTCCCCCTTCCCTGCAGAAAACTCTTCCTGCAATACTGGTATGTCAAAAGAAATAAAACTCAGTCTCAACAGTGGTAGCACCACAACCAATCATGTAATTAAGAATAAGCTCAAAATTTTTCACCAAAATATTCAAAGCGTGCTCTGTAAGCTAGACGAATTTATTGCAAATATTGATGAACCAACAGGCACAAATTGTGCTCATATTCTCTGTCTGACAGAACACCGTGTCACTGTTGGCATCGAAATGCTCAATATTCCAAACTATGTATTAGCTACCTCATTTTGTAGAAAGCGTATGTGCAAAGGTGGGGCAGCTATTTATGTGAAAATAGCCTGTCCTTTAATACAATAGATGTAGAGAAATATTGTGTAGAGAAACACTTTGAGGCACGTGTCACAGAAATAGTAGAAGCTAACAAGAAACTGGCAATCGTAGCAGTATACAAGGCTCCGTCTGGTAAATTGAAAGTATACATGAAACAATTAGATTCTGTGCTATTGTATTTCACAAGGAAAAATAGGAATATTATAGTGACTGGAGATTTTAATACAGATTTCCTAGAAAGCTCATCTTCTAAGACAGAGTTTGCAATTTTAATGCATACCTACAATCTTGTCTCCGCTGTCAGTTTTCTCACCAGAACTACTGCCACTTCCAGCACTCTAATAGACAATATTGTTGTTGATATGAGTAGAACTCGTCACATCAAAGTTGAAAAAGTCATAAATGGTCTCTCTGATCATGATGCGCAAATACTCACAATTGACAACTTTAATACAAATCAGAGCAAAGCTGGTGCACAGTGGAAAACCATTAGAAACATGAATGAGGAAAATATACAAAACTTCAAATTATGCATTCGGGAGACTGACTGAGGTATGTTTATCTTGCAAATGATGTTAATACAAAATATAATTTATTTACTGGAGAATTATTGGGTATATTTGAAAGTGTCTTTCCAAAAGAGGTCTGCAGAGTACAGAACAGGCAATCAAGCAAACAACTATGGCTCACCAAGGGCATAAAAATATCATGTCAGAGAAAAAGAGAACTGTATGTAATATCCAGACCATCTAATAATCCCCTCCAGATGAACTATTATAGGACATACTGTAAAATTTTAACTAAAGTCATTAAAAAATCTAAAAGTATGTGCATAAAATCTGAAATTAATTGTTCAAATAATAAAATCAGAACGATTTGGAATGTAATAAAGAGGGAAACTGGTACTGCCCCATCTTACAATGAAAAAACTGCTGTCCTAAAAATTAATGATTTGGAAGTAACTGATAGTAAACAGATAGCAGACACATTTAACAACCACTTTCTAACTGTCACTACTCAAATAGGTTGCAGTGGTGACCTAAGGGAAGCTGCAGATATTCTGAAACTTAACCTCCCACAAAGTTTTAATGATATAAATGTACCACCCATAACTGATAATGAAATAAAAAAAAAATAATTCACTCATTGAAAAGTAAAGGATCTTCAGGTACAGATAACATCTCTAGCAAACTGTTCAAAGCCTGCAATAATGATGTAAGTGTAGTACTTCTCACATTTGCAACATGTCACTTTATGAGGGAGTTGTTCCAAAGAGGATGAAATATGCCATTGTCAGACCTCTTTTCAAGTCTGGCGATGCTACAGCTGTCAAAAATTATCACCCTGTATCTCTCTTAACAACGTTTTCAATGGTTCTTGAAAACGCAGTGTGGAACAGTATTGTGACACACTTGATAAACTTAATATTATTAACCATAGACAGTTTGGTTTTCAAAAAGAGGTTTCCATGGAGCATGCCATATACTCACTCACAAATGATGTCTTGGAGTCTATTAATAGTAAGAAGTCACTAGTTAATGTCTTCTGTGATCTTTCGAAGGCCTTTGATTGTGTAAACCACAAGATATCATGGAGAAGTCCTATCATTATGGAATCGAAGAGGCTATAGGTAACTGGCTAAAATCATATCTTGAAGACAGGAAACAAAAGGTGGTTCTAAATGGCTGCAACAAAGGACTTTCTAATCTAGTGGATTCTGAATGGGAGAAAATACAGCATGGAGTTCCCCAGGGATCTGTCCTTGGACCCTTGCTGTTTTTAATATATGTTAATGATTTACCCCTGTCCATTAGTAAAAATTGTGAATTTACAATGTTTGCTGATGATACAAGCATTGTAGTAGATGGTACGTCTACTGCTGATCTGGAGACTGATGTTAATGATATACTCAGAGAAGTTACAGCTTGGTTTTCAATTAATTCTCTTTCAGCTAATATTAAAAAAACTAATATTATACAGTTCCACACAAAAAATAAAACTCCAGAAAATATAGTAATTGCTCATGACAACCAGGAACTAGAACAGGTGCACTCCACTAAATTCCTGGGGGTTCACATTGACAGTTGGCTCAACTGGGAACAGCATGTGTCCCTTACTCTAAAAAGGCTTTCATCGGCAACTTTTGCTTTAAGAATCATTACTCATTTTGGGGACATCAACATTTTAAAATCAGCTTACTTTGGATACTTTCACTCATTAATGAGTTATGGAATAATCTTCTGCAGAATCATGTGTGGGGTTCCTCCACGAACCTCATGTAGAAAACTTTTCACACAGTTAGGTATACTGACTACAACATGTCAGTACATATACCCTCTGATGAATGTTGTTAATAAAGACTATGCTCAGTATGAAACAAATTGTTCATACCATAACTACAATACTGGAGGTAAAAATGATCTACATTTTGAACTGAAAAATTTATCACTTGTACAGAAGGGAGTAAAGTATGCTGCTATAAAGACTTTTAATGCATTGCCTAATTATATTAAATGTACAAGAGAAAATGAAACGCTGTTCATAGGTACATTAAAAATACCTGCTTGACCATCCACTGTACTCCTTAGATGAATTCTTTTCCAGATATAATGCACTCCATTAATAATAGATGTATTTAGTCTCTTAGTTATTAGATGGAGGATACAATATTATGTTATTGGTATAGTGTTAATGTTGTAGTTATAATGTTATAGTGTGAATTGCTATACTAGTTAAACGAGAAAAATGATACTTCTTAATATCTATATCATTGTATTATATTACTATTCTGTAGCATTAATTGTATTTGTACAATTGTATTGACATGTTCCACATCCAGGCAAATCATTTGCATGTACGGATCCATGGAATATGCATACCAAATAAAAATAAATAAATAGAGCCATACAAAGGCTAGTTGGCTCTGTGAGGTGACCAATGTGGTGGCTGGTTGTGTGGCAGTGGCAAAGAAATAACAGGATCACAGGAAAGTGGTCACTGTTACTGTGACCAATAATGTAGTGACCAATGTAGCAAAGCCACAAGATTAGGTGAAGAGGTCATTAGACTGATAAATGAAAAGGTGTCATGGACAGCAATGAAGTGGGCAGGTGAACCAACATTGAGGGGATGCAGATCACGACCTGTGAGAAGCTGTTCATTTAGAAGGCCCCTACCAGACAAAGTGGTACTCCCTCACAGAGACTGGAGTGAGCTGAAGTCCCCAAGTAGAAGGAAAAAGGGGGGGCGTGGGTATTAGTTAATGGATTGATGTGTTCAATTCAACATAAGCAAGTACCCTGCCTATAGGTAGGTAAATGTAGCAAATGGTAATTGCTGAGGTCATTGGACCTGTAATGCTGTTGCATCCAAAGAGGTATGAAGGGGAATCCATTCACTGATGACATCTATACAAACAAGAATAAAGACCCCTCCAGATGCCATGTCAGGACTACCACTGCTCCAACAGAATGCACAATAACCATGGACTGTTAGAAAATGGTCATCAGTTAAGTGCATTTCTTGGAGAGCAATGCAAACTGCGTAAAAAGAGGAAATAATGTGTGTTTCCAGCAGATGGCAGTAGTATGCTTTACAGTTTCGCTGAGCAACCACATCACTGGTGGCCAGGTTAGGCATGAAGGGGCCAGGAGGACTGGTCATGCTGCAGGATCACTGCCTGTCACCAGTTGGAATGGAACCTCATCCACAAACATCATCTCGGAATCTGATGGTGAGTGTGTGTGTGTGTGTGGGGGGGGGGGGGGGGAGATCTATCTGGCACCTCTTGGGGCACGGGCACCAGGGGAGCCTTGCCCAAATTCTTCTTGTCCTTCATAGCCTTTGGTGGGAAAGATTCATTCTAGGGGCTATCTGCATTGACTGTGGGGACAGATGAAGAATCGAAAACCCTGGGACCCACAGGTCCGGACTCCTTCACCCACTGTTTGGCATCAGGCCTCCAATCTGGGGGTTGCCATGGAGGGGGATCTCAAGAGGGAGTTTTGTGACCAACAGACACTGAAGAAGGGGAACTGGTTCCCAAAGAAGGTACTGCGGAGAAGAGGATGGTGGAAGATCTGCTTTTGGGAAAGTTAGAGGTGGGAGGGGGGGGGGGGGAGATTGATAATCATGATGTTAACGTAATCATCATATCCACAGGATGTAGGCATTCGTATTTTTTCTGTGCCTTAGTATACATTAGGCAGTCAGTAGATTTACCATCTTAGATCTGTTCTTTCACCAGAACTGGGCAAACTGGCGAAAGTGGAGGTTGATGTTCTGCAGGGTTGATATGCAAAGGCATATGTTCACATGGACTATGTTTGTGGAGTGATCATCCACAGCTGCCACATTTTGGGTTCACTGTGCAGCAGGATGACATATGCCCAAAGCGTAAACATCTGAAGCATTTCATATGCAATGGGGCATACAGTTTCACATCACATCTGTATACCAACACCTTAATTTTCTCTGGGAGGACATTTCCTTCAAAGGCTAAGATAAAGACACCTGCATCCATACAATTATCCTTGGACTCTTTTTGTACACATCAGATAAAATGTATGCCTCACCACTGGAGAATAGTCCAGTGCTCTTCGTCTGTTTTGAGTGCAAGGTCTCTGTGGAAGATGATTCCTTGGACCATGTTCAAAGTTTTGTGGGCAGTGGTCACAAGTATGTCACCTAGACAATCACATGCCTGAAGAGCTGTAGATTGAGCAGCAGAGAAAGTTTAATTAATAATGAACCGTTCTGAATTCTTCCCAGTGACTCAACTTCCCCAAATTTGTCTTCAGCGGTTCCATTATAGTAAAAGTATCCCCGTCATTCTAAGTACAAACCAAGTATTGAGTGAACTGTTTTGCACCCAAATGTCTTGCATGCCTTCTTCCTATGATGTAGCCAGGAATGAAACATCATTGGGACTTATCTCTCTGCATTATAATAATCCTTCCCATTTGGAGAGACTGTCGGGATGTTGCAGCCACGAACAAAAGAAAGTTTACTTTGCTTCCACCATGGTACCATCAATTGCAAATGGGGTCACTCCCAACAGGCACCATCAATCTGCAGCGACGGTTACCTGGCCATTAAACCATTGCCTGGAGTCCCATGCCCCAGCAATGATGGGCACATACTACTTGGTTTGCATGGGGAGTTTCCAGCTCAAGTACCAACAGTGTGATCTCAGTATGGTCAGGGGGTGACCAACATGCTTGAGCCCCCCCCCCCCCCCCATAGTAAGAATATCTACATTTACGTTCTGCATTTTGGACATTGTATCTTTGGAAGAAAGGAAGGGTGCAAAGAAATGCACAAAAGGTGAAATATATGCCACACCAGGTGACCTCCCCTACACGATCTGCAGTTCCATAAAATGACCAATCTAGTTTAGAATGAAAGTTGTAGAAAGCTGGAAGGGACGAAAATGAGTGTCCAAAATCAAGAACCAGAACCGAGCACAACCAGCACCAAGAAGACTCTGATCGAAAGTCAGAGCAGAAAAAAGAATAGTTGATGGATAGACTTGCAGCACAGACAGGGAAGTAGCACTGCACGGGCTGGAGCCCCACGATGACCAAGCACATACTCATAAATGAGATGGTGGCCCCCTTAGGGGGTTTCCGCTTGATGAAAATATTAGGGATACAACGGACAAATTTCCTAGGACAGCCCAGGAGACGCTAGACTCACGGATCAGGACCCAATATTCTGCAAAGTCGTATTGCTGGGGTAGAAAAACCTGAGTACTAGGTGATAATCCTATGTTCCAGCCTCACATGTTTAAATTACTACACGGAAGAGTTTTGAGGTTGGAGGTCATCATGAATTATGGCCAGGCATTGATGCCAGCATTGAATGTGTGCTCTGGGACATCAGTTATAATCCAGGGACTATTGACAATCTTTGCCATATAGGGAGCACCATATGTCATCATGTCTGACAATGTTTCACAGGTCGCAGTAGTTAAGTTCTGCTCCTTTTGCCAGTGGAGTGGAATGACACATCTGGGCACAGCTCTCCATCCTGTGTCAAACTTGGAAACAAAGGGATTGGCCAGAATGCCCAAGGCTTAAATGAACAAGATGACATTGATGAGTGTGGCATCCATAGAAGCCCTTACTGACAAACTTGTTCACTATGTATCACTCCAAGCCATACATGGCCTTAGTCCAGCAGAGATGCTGTGCAAGTATGACTCTGAGCCCAGTCCACAAAGATATACCTGTACAACAGTATGGGCTCTACAATCTCGGGTTGCACATAAAGTCATAGGCTGTTTTGGACTCAAGGGGTCAGCACTAGTCATAGGCGGACATAAACTGTTTGAAGTAGAGGCCAGACAAAAGCACCTCAATGTGACATCAAAATCAGATCTGGCCACACAAAGAAATGGTGTTACAACCCCAACATGACCGTGTAAGAGCTCAATGTTTCACCTGAGATTTCCACCACTACCTGATATGCCTCCCAGTTGTCCGTGACCAGAACCCCAGACTTACCCACACTATCCACTGAAGGTCTTTGTCTCCATCCTTGTATTGAATGAGGTGGCAAAGTGCTTAAGACACTGGACTCATACTTGAGAGACTGACAGTTAAAATCTCCACCTAGCCATCCTGATATAGATTTTCCATGGTTTCCCTAAATTCCTGAAGGCAAATGCCATAGTGGTTACTTTGAATATGACACAACATATTTCCTTCCCTAATCCAAACCTGTGTTTTGTCTCTAATGACCTCATCACTGATTATCCTAATATTCCTTCTCCCCTCCACCCAGTGAGGTATGTGGACAGACTCCATACCAGCAGTAAGCCCACTACATTGAGACCACAGTGGGCAGTAGACTACGGGGAGTGCATCGAGGTTAACCTGCTGCCCCCACGAGAGGAACGAGCCCCTCACTCTCCACCCCTGAAGTTTTGTAGCAGAGAGTCCCACTTGCCGTGGCCGTGACTTCAGAGTATGTGGCAAATACGTCACATAATAACGTCCATTGGTGCATCACAGGAAATAAAGATCAGGCTCAGCAGTTCGCATCTTGCCACTCAAGCCTCGGTTATGCTGATATCCAAATACAACTGTTACCTCAGTTTTCTCATCTCGGATTTTAATTTTGAGCTCTGATTGCACATGTTGTTATTAAAGATGATTCTGGCTTTGTTATTGGTACCCATTTAAAGTGATGTTAATTGCAGTCATAACATTCACTCTTAATGCAGTTTTGGCTATCAATTTACACACACTACAAGGTTCACAGCAGTGACCTGCGTAGCTACAACACAAAACATAAATGAACACTATATATGTAATATTTCGAGTAAACATTTTTCGTATGGTTTAAATTATACAGTATGCCCTACTCTTTGAGTTCTGAATATGGAAATGGTTTTAAGGCACCTCCATAGTAAAATGAAAATGTGTTCATAACAATAAGTAATAACTATAAGTATGTTACAGGAAATTAACAATTTACAGCAATTATTTAATTAATTCAAACTTATAAGACATGAAATTTTTGATTAGATATTCTGAAATCAGTAGGAAACAAAAAACAAAGACGCAAAACCTGTGATAACAGGAAGATAATAAAATAAGAGGTGTAAGCATAATAGGAGAAATAAAAAATTAAACAGCAGATACTTAAGGCGACTTGGAATGCCCTATCGCAACAATGTTAAATTTAGTGACTTCACTTCCCTGTATTTCAGGTAGCCATTGACATGAAACTTTTACAGCACATTAAACTGTATGTTCTGAGTCTACTGAATTACAATAATTTCATTTCAGTCACTGCTTCCAGAAATACAATTTTTTAACTACACAGTTAAAATTTTGTTTACTTTTTTGTACGTTATCCTAAATAATTTTAATTATGTATAACATTATGTTCTTTCAGCTCAATAGGCTCAGGATATGTATGTTATTACTCCCTGAAAATTTGAATACACTACTCGATGTGGTTTCTGAGATTTAGGGAAAAATGTAACAAAAATGTAAATTTTCAGGAATGGCTTCTTAAGTTTCAAAAGACTGTCACTCACTTAATATATGGCTAATTTTTTTAATTTTAGTCACTCAGCAGGGATACTGTATATCATCCTCTTGATCTTTTTCCAAGTTTTTTCTTCTTTTTTTTCTTTCTGGACTCCTTAGTGGCCAACTGTGCTCCATATTCTGCTTTATCAACGCGAACCTTCTCCATCCGTTCAAGTTTTCTGATGCAATTTGCTCTAGGATTAATTCCTATCTGCTGTAGCACTTTCACCCTACAAATGTTGCCATCATTAAAAGCAATAACAGCATCCCTGACCCCCCCACTTTAGTGTCTTCATTCCAACAAGAACATTCCTTGGTAAGAGAGTCCGTATAATGTCCATATAAGATTACTGAACGACTCATTGGGATTTTGAGTCTGACCATGCAGACACTTCTTCAATGATTCAGGATTTGCCAGGTCTCTGTAGATAGGTTTTATGATATCCATGACTGCTGCTGGGATGGAATGTTTAGGGCTGTATGAACTGTTTGGGTACTGGGCATTGCAGTAATTGCACCATGAACTATGTGCAGGAGGGCAAAGGTGGTGTACTGGTTTTTCATCAGTTGACAGTCTGTGGAAAAAGGCAGCCCATACTGCCTGCTTCATTTTCAACAAATCCTGAATATCATTTCTAATGGCCATCCAATAATACTGCTACAGTTCATCAATCATTTTGTCTGTCAGCCTGCCTCTTATTGTTTTACCATCAGAAAGTTTCTTGTCTCTCCAATTTTGTTACAACTTCCTCAACCTGGTGCCCATCCTCTTCTGGACGTGACCTTTATAGTACATCAATCTGCAGCCTTCTATATAAAAAAATTACCAGTTTGATTAGGTCTTGAAGTAACCCACGTAAAAATTTTAACATTGTCAGCTGATGTAGATTACATTAAAAAACTAAAATAAAATGGTTATCGAGAGTCAAAAACAAGAATAAGAATGATAATAACATAAGCACTACAGCTACCTTAAAGGAGGGAAATATTTTACAGCAAGAACTGGAAATGTCTCAGGCTCTAATTTTTTCACTGTACATTGTGGGGGAGAGGATGTGTTCATATAATGAATGCAAGTTTGTCTTCAGGTACTTATCAGCAGAATAAAAAAAAGTTAGAATTTATTTACATCACTGATTAAACTATTGGTTTTGTTTCTAATGGATAGAGGTACTTTGTTAAAGAGAAGGCTGCTCACATTTCTCATCCCATTATAGCTTCAGTTCAGTCTTTGGCTCACCTGATGGATATTTGCAAGTAGATCTACTAATTGTATATTTTAATTGGCTTTAGTTCTAGCCCCCACTATTAACACAGATTCCCAAACCCACAACTTCCATGAATATATCTATCTTATAGTTGTTTGTTGTCTAGGGTTGCAGGCTCATGACTTTATACATGTGAGTGAGGTGATCTTTTAGTTTTATAAATAATAGACACACACACAATGAATAAACTTTGTTTATCATTGCTCTGTTCATAAACAACATGAGATCAATGCACTGAATGACTGAAGTATCTTGCTGCCTTAATGAGTCTGCGTTGCCACCAAGCCATAAACTGTGGTGTCACCACCAGACACCACACTTGCTAGGTGGTAGCCTTTAAATCGGCCGCGGTCCATTAGTATAAGTCGGACCCACGTGTAGCCACTATCAGTGATTGCAGACCGAGCGCCGCCACATGGCAGGTCTAGAGAGACTTCCTAGCACTAGCCCCAGTTGTACAACTGACTTTGCTAGCGATATTTCACTGACAAAATACGCTCTCATTTGCCGAGACGATAGTTAGCATAGTCTTCAGCTACGTCATTTGCTACGACCTAACAAGGTGCCATGTTCATTTGCTATTGATATTGTGAATAATGTACAGTCAAGAGCGACGCTCATCGTTAATGGATTAAAGTTAAGTATTCCACCAGCTACGTCCGTTTTTCTAAATTCTAATTTCCTTGACATGTTCCAAACCTCACGCCAACCTGCGTGAGCTAAAACGCGTGCCTTTCGGCTTCCTCTAGTAAACCGGTGTTGGCTCTCCTGCCAACCCACAACATAAACAATGCAGTGCCACCTTCAAAATACATGCACCTCTGTCATCTGCTAAAGTGTCTGCCAGTACTCTCACCACAATAACCATTCACACAAGTGCTACTGCCGAAAAGGACCCAAACTGAGCTGGGGCTGCTGCAGTTATTCTGTTGGCTATAGATATCATTCTCGTGGTGTCAAATGAGATCTACATCACAATTATGATGTATCATATGACTCAAATTAAGTACTTTTATTCCTCAATTTGACATCACCTCTGGCCTGAAGCTGGTACAATTCTTACCAATATACTATTTATGAGCTACTCCTTCTAACACCTCCACCTAAAGCTTTGCCTCCTTCATCATCATGACAAGTTAGTTCATTTTGAACCTTTCATAACCTATCCTGCTCACTCCTCCAAGGGAAGAACTACTGGCTCCAAAAGCTAGGACGGTGCATTTACTTTTGTGTGTGTCTATAGCAGTATAGCTGAAGATATGTACTGGCCATCAATTCTGACTCTTTTTTTCATTTTTCTCTATTGAATTTTCCTTTTGGTACATACTACTTATTAACACAATTTGTATGGTTACTTACCTTTCCCATAATCCTCTTCTAGATCATTGTACTTATCAAGAGTTATAATTGTGTTGTCTGTAGCATTTAGCCCAGCAAATGCATAGACAAGATGAGAACAAATATTTGGGTTGATATCACTGACAGTAAACACTCCATTTCCTGGTCGATACACAGCCCAACTTGATACGTAACACACCACTGCTTTGTTATGGCCAACTGCAACAAAGAACATGATTCAAATGTATTCATATTCATATTTATTCACCTTTAAACATTTTACATGTAATCGGTATCATATAATAAATGTACCATCGCAATTCAATAGCTTTTATTGCACTCTCTTGAAATTCTTGAACTGTATAAAATACTTTATTTTTTATCCATTTTGCTACTTTTACTTTAAATTTATCCATGTGCATAGAATGTGCACTTTTGGGTAATTTGTTAAAAAAATGTGTGTGCTAGATGCTTATAACTGCAGTGAATCTTTGATAGTCTGGCGACTGGGATGTCAATTGTATGTCCATTTCTTGTATTATGTGAATGCACTGCCATCCTAAGGTCAATGTTATTTAAATTTTCTTTGGCATATATCAGGCAACTATAAATATACAAGCCAGGGACTGTCATTATATTTAATTCTTTGAAATGCTGCCTGCATGAGTCTCTGGGTGATAGTCCTACAAGGAATCTGTTTGCTTTTTTTGCCATTTAAACACTGTCTTTGAAATTGGGTAGTTTCCCTATAGTATAATCCCATAAGCGAGATGAGAGTGGAAGAAGGCAAAGTGTACATATAGTAGGGGTGTTCTCCTAACAGAGCCTCTCAGTTTATGTAACAAGAAAGTTTTTTGCATAGCATGCCTGTGTGAATTTCCCAGTTAAGTTTTTGGTTGATATGGAACCCTAGTAGTTTTAAAGATTTGTTTTCATGTTTAGGGGAATTCAAATCAAATACAATATCTTCTGTCTTATTATTATTTATCTGTAATGAATTTGCCTGAAACCAACTGGTACATGTGTCCATTCCTATTGTTACATTATTCTGTAATTCATCCAAGTTGTTTCCCTGAGTAATTAGAGTTGTATTGTCTGCATACAGTGCAGTATCACAAGGTAATGAAGAAGGCAAATCATTTATGTAGACTACAAAAAGAAAAGGTCCAAGCACAGAGCCCTGTGGTACTTCTTTGGTAACTGACAAGAAACTGGATCTTTTTTTCATTTACAGTCACTGTTTGTTTTCTTTTGCATAAGTAAGATTGTAATAGTTGGAGAGCACTCTCCCCTATTCCATAATACTGTAGATAAAATGTTTTGAATGTGTGGAAAATCACATACATTTGTGTGTGTGTGTGTGTGTGTGTGTGTGTGTGTGTGTGTGTGTGTGTGTGTGTATGTGTATGTGAATGTATGTGTTGCTAGTCCACTTGTGTATAGAGATGTGTTTATTCAGTCCTCATGCTCCACATAGTCAATTTTCAGTGTTTTCCACCCATATTTACTTACACTCAGACTCATTGCAAATCTTGGGGAGAGACAAATCAGTAAGTTGACATATTTTTCATATATTCATTCAATAATGTCATATGTAATAATGTTCTGGGCAACTCATCTTTAAGAATGGAACTCTACACTGTTCAGAAACGTGCTGTAGGAATAATATGTGGTGCCCACCCACAATCATCTTGTAGATATCTGTTTAAGGAGTTGCGCATTCTGAATACTGCTTCACAATATATTTATTCCCTCACGAATTTGTTGTAAATAATCCACTACAGCTCCAAAGGGACAATGATGCGCTCCCAGCATTCTCGACAAAAGGGCCACCTGACAGCAAGCAGTTAGTAATGTGTCCCGGCATTATTAGTTGACAAGAGAAAAAACAACTTTATGATGTGGCATTGGGCACAGTCTGATAGAAAACTAGTGGCAATACGAAGTATAAGGGGTAGTCGTCAAGCTTTAACTATCTCCAAAAAATAAAGCTATGTAATTAATTTTTTCTTTGTTTGTAGGCATGTGTCTGCCTCTGCAGCCCTGGCACACATTGAAATCCATGCACCATAGTACCGTAGCACACTGTACAGGAGCCAAAACAAAATGGCACAAAGTGGAGCATCATGTGATAATTTGTTTTTGGCAGTAGCAGAGATGTTGCCGCTGTGTCACACTGGGTATGTAGGGAGGGCTACCGAGAATTGTGTATCAGAGGTACCAAAGGCACCTCAAGTACTATCCTGTCCCACAGATACTGTCTCTCCTGAAGGAAATGTGAGCTCCATCACTACCCACCCACTTGACTGTGGTGGCCTGGCAATATAGGGTCTAGCCATCCCGTACATGGCAGATGGGGACCAGGGAGGACTCAGGGCACTACACCAATCCCTCTAACAAACATGTCTTTCACTGAAACTGAAACCGAGTCAGTGGGACTTGAAAGAGTAGAGTTCTATTAATCTTCAGCATTTCAGATTTCAAAATTATGGCGAACAATGATACCTCTTAGGCAAATGGCAGCAAGTGATGGAAAGGAACACCAGGTAAACCCAGTGTGTATGCCTGGAGGTGTTATTCAGCTTGTTGAAGAGGCTATTCTGGCAACCATTGAGGAAGCAGGTTGCAATCAAGTGTAAATTGTAGCACGGACTGAAAGGTCATACTTGGTTCATTCTATTAATTAGCAGAGAAGGTTGAGAATACTTTTAGAATGTTCTAAACAGTGTACTAGCAGTAATAGGCAGCCCGGGTGGCTGACTAGTGGGATAAGGACATCATGTAGAACAAAGTGGGAATTATGTCAAAATGTTAGAAGTAGTCACAATTAAGCTGCAGTAGCCCATTACAAACAGTATTGTAAGGTGCTTAAAAATGTTATTACGAAGGCAAAGAGTATGTAGTATGCAAATAGATTACCTAATTCACAGAATAAAATTAAAACCATACGGTCAGTTGTGAAGGAATTGTCTGGTCAGCAACACGAGGTCAACAATATAAAGTCCGTTCACTGTAAGAATATTTCTGTTACTGATAAATCATATATGTGTACAGTATTTAACGAGCATTGCAGGCGAATTAAATAAAAATTTAGCTTCTACAGGAAATCGTATAACTCTCTTGGCGAATGCCTTTCCGAGATTGATGTCTGAAATACTCCTCTGTGATACAGACATGGGGGAGATTGAGACAATAATTAAATCACTGAAGACCAAGGACTCTCGTGGATATGATGGAGTGTCTATCAGAATATTAAAGTACTGTGCTGCCCATGTTAGCCCTGTATTTAGCCATATTTGTAATTTTTCCTTTAGGAATGGACAGTTTCCTGAACGATTAAAGTGCTCACTAGTAAAGCCGCTATATAAAGAGGGAGAAAGGGATAATGTAGACAATTTTAGATCTATTTTCATGCCATCAGTGTTTGCTAAAGCTATTGAAAAGGCTATGTATGTAAGGATAATTGATCATTTTATATCACACGATTTGCTATCAAATGTACAGTTTGGCTTTAGATGTCGCTTAACAACTGAAAATGCTATATTCTCTTTTCTCTGTGAGGTACTGGATGGTTTAAACAACAGGTTTCGAACGCTATGCATATTTTTGATTTAACTAAGGCGTTTGATTGTGTTGATCAGAAAATATTGCTCCAGAAATTGGACCATTACGGAATATGGGGAATAGCTCACAATTCGTTCACAGCTTACTTTAGCAACAGACTCTAGTATTACGGGTAACTCTAAAATATTTCTGTTTGATAATGAGACTAGCTTGGTAGTAAAGTATGTTGTTTGCAACATTGGCTCTGTTTCAAATAGTGCAGTTCATGACATAAGTTCGTGGGTTTGTAGAAAATAAACTAACGCTAAATCACAGTAAGAATCAGTTTTTACAGTTTCTAACACACAATTCAACAAAACCTGACGTTTTAATATCACAGAATGGGCATATGATTAGTGAAACTGAATAGTTCAATTGTCTAGGTGATCAGATAGATAGTAAACTGTCATGGAAAGCCCACGTTCAGGATCTTGTTCAAAGACTTAATGCTGCCACTTTTACTATTCGAACGGTATCTGAAGTGAGTGATCGTTCGAAAGGAAAATTAGTCTACTTTGCTTATTTTCATTCACTTATGTCGCATCTTATTATATTCTGGGGTAACTCTTCCCATTCTAAAAGGATGTTTTTCGCTCAGCAACGAGCGGTTCGGGCTATGTTGCAAGTTCACGAACCTCTTGTCGATCCCTGCTCACGAGTTTGCGCGACAGAAATGAAGCCTGCATTTGGATCGGACTTCCTTAACTCTTGTGCATAAAGCTGTGCAGAATACAGCTGCATCCATTTTCAATAAGCTACCACTCGAATTAAAAAATCTTAGCAGTAACCCACGCGCTTTCAAATCGAAACTGAAGAGTTTCCTCATGGGTCACTCCTATTCTGTCGAGCAGTTCCTTGAAAAAGTAACCTGTTCTTGTTGTATTGTTGATTGCGTTTACTTAAAATTATGGATTGACTTTTTTCGGGTTCATAAACATTTTATTTTTATCTGTTATTACTTTTATTTTGTAATTTCCACGACCTTGCGAGATTTGCTCCTCATTTTGGTCCTACGGAACGTAACGTGCAAATAAAAAAAAAAAAAGTCCTTGCTCATAGAGTTTCAACGAAGATCACAATCTGCAGCATTGTCTTCGGAACAGATCATGACTCCCTGGTCCCGAGTCTAGTGTAAGGCTTGAACCAGAGACTTTGAGGGTTCCGTGACAAGCTAGCCTGTGCTGCCTAGATTAGCACTATAGAGCTGAGAGTTGTAGGGCTACTGAAAGAGTTCTGGTGTGCACTACACGTCAGAAGCAGCTACTGAAGTAGCTGACTGTTTGCGAGATGCACACAAGGGTCTTTTTTTTTTAGATTAGCTTTGGAAAACCCACAAGTATCAATGTAAGATCAAGAGAAATGCCTCCTGAAGATGAGAGTATCAAATTCCTGGTACGCTGGTGTCCAAAATTAAGGCAACAAACCACTATTTCTCCATGGAAAGAGACCGATATCGAGGAGGATCCTTAATGGTGTGGGCAGGGATCGTGTTGACCACTCTAACACCTCTTTATGAAACTGTGCGAGTGAACTGCTAAGGTTTAACTGCTGTCAGGTACCGTGACGAGGCTTGGGACCACATGTACGGTTGTTATGAGGTGCTATGGGCTCAGACTTCTTATTCAAGGACGATAATGCTCGGCCTCATATAGACTATGGGTCGTTGATGTCTTCTTGGAAACGGAAGATATTCCACGCCTGGCATGATCTTTTCGCTTTCCCGATTGGAATTCCACAGACCGTGTCTGGGGAGACGGGTCGCATGAGGTCACTGTACACCAACCACTTTCCAAGACTTGCGAGCCGCTCTGCAAGAAGAATGGGCCTTATTGCCTCAACATGAGATTAATGATATCATTCACAGTATTCTCCGTTATTGTCAGGCCTATATTGCTGCCACAGTGGCCACACCCCATACTGAACACATTAACCAGTTGTCGGAATGTGTGCGCAAACCTGTTAAGTTGGAAAAAACGAAGAACGTTTTTGTCTATCGTTATGCTTGTTGCAGTTGTTTACGTTCAATATTCTGCACATTTTTCCAACTTTATTATCACTTCTTTATAGGGTTTTGCTGCAAAATAAATGCAGTCTTGAAGACTTTCTGTTTGTCGCTTTAAATTTGGACACCAATGTAGTTAACGGCCGAAGCACTAGCAACAAAGCGCCAGAGCGTGAAGCGTTCCTAAAAAGAAATGACTCTCACATAATGTGAGGCATAGAAAGCTGATTAAAACCTGAAGTTGACAATAGTGAGATCTTTGGGGAATACTTAAGTGTGTACTGAAAGAATATTAAAACGAGAAATGGAAGTGACGTCGTACAGGCAGCTTCTCAACCATCTGACCACAAATAACATATTATCAAGAACACAGTTTGGATTTCTGAAGGGTTCTGATATCGAAAAGGCTATTTACACCTACAGTGAAAATGTACTTAATTCATTAAATAACAAGTTACAAGCAGCAGGTATTTTCTGCGATTTGTCAAAGGCATTCGATTGTGTAAGCCACAACATCCTTTTAAATAAATTAGAATTCTATGGTGTCACAGGCAGTGCTGCAAAAGGGTTCAAGTCATACCTCGCTAACCGGAAACAAAGGGTGTCAGTGCAAGGGACTAGTGAATTAAGTCATCAGTCATCATCAGAATGGGAAGAAATTACATGTGGTGTCCTGCAAGGATCCATCTTAGGGCCATTGCTTTTTCTTGTGTACATTAATGATCTCTCATCAGTTACACTGCCAGAAACAGAGTATTGCAATAAATAGTATGTTGGGTGTAGTTCTAGAAAGATCTGCTAATGATATTTTCATGGATATTAATAAATGGTTTTAAGCCAACTCGCTGACATTAAACTTCGAAAAGACTCACTATATGCAAATTAGAACCTGTAAGAGGTTTCCACCCAGCATATGCATAAAGTATGAAGTAGAGCAGATAGAAGAGGTTGACAGTCTTAAATTCCTGGGATTACAACTTGACAATAAATTCAGTTGGGAGGAGCACACCACAGAACTGCAGAAATGCCTTAACAAATCTGTATTTGCAATTCAAGTGTTAGGAGACATAGGCGACATAAAAATGAAAAAGCTTGCATACTTTGCCTACTTTCATTCCATAATGTCATATGGTATAATATTTTGGGGTAACTCTTCAAGTCAAACAAAAGTTTTCAGAGTCCAAAAGCGTGTAATAAGTATTATTTGTGGAGTAAATTCACGGACGTCCTGTAGAAACCTCTTCAAAGAACTGGGTATACTAACTACTGCCTCTCAGTATATTTACTCCTTAATGAAATTTTTCCTAAATAATATATCTCTTTTTCCAACAAACAGCTCAGTTCATACATACAATACCAGGAACAAAAATGATCTGCACAAGGACTTAAAAGCACTTACTTTAGTTCAAAAAGGGGTCCACTACTCAGGAACACTCATCTTCAATAATTTGCCAGCAAACATAAAAAATTTAGTTACAAATAAAGATCAGTTTAAAAGGAGCCTGAAAGACTTACTAGTGGCCAACTCCTTCTACTCCATTGACGAATTTTTTAATAGAAACAAATGATGCATTGTATATATTCATACTGTTAATATTGTTATTTCAGCTTTTTTTTTTTTTAAGTGACATGTTCCACATCCACGAGGATCTCCTCAACACGGATCTATGGAACGAAAAACTAATCTAATCTAATCTAAACTCAAATTCACCGAGATAGGAATTGAAGCTGCATGTGGGATCCTTTGATT
This sequence comes from Schistocerca serialis cubense, assembly GCF_023864345.2. Lineage (NCBI taxonomy): Eukaryota > Metazoa > Arthropoda > Insecta > Orthoptera > Acrididae > Schistocerca > Schistocerca serialis. The sequence continues at coordinate 10,446,213 of NC_064640.1, forward strand.
AAGACTCAGTGTGAAGGGTGGGCATAAAATTATGATAGGATCCTTCATCGACCACCAGGGTGTCCTCCTGTTGTAACCAGAAACTTCAGGGAAAACCTCAGTTCGCTTGTAAGTAAGTTCCCTAACCATACTGTAATTGTTGGAGGAGATTTTAATCATCCAACAATCAATTGAGACAAATATATTTTTTTTTTTTTTTTGGTGGTGAGTGTGACAAGACAGCTCTGAAACATTACTGAATGCCTTCTCCGAAAACAGATAGTTCAGAACCCACTCTTGATGGAAATATATTAGAACTGATGACAACAGACAGACCTAACCTTTTTAAGGGAGTCAACATCGAAACAGGTATTGGTGACCATGAGGCAGTTATAGCAAGAATGAATACAAAAACACAAAGGGAAACTAAAAGAAGCAGAAAGATACATATGTTCAACAAACTAACCAGAGAAACAATCATACCTCAGTGAGGACCTTGAAACTTTTAGCTCAGGACAGGAGCATGGACAGGAACTATGTCTCAAGTTCAGAAGAATAGTTGATCATGCGCTGTACAGATATGTACCCAGTAGAACAGTTCATAATGGGAGAGATCCTCTATGGTATACAGTCACTGCAAAGAAACAGAGACTATTGCATAATAGGTGAGAAACAAAGCATAGGGATATAGACAGAGAGATGCTGAATGAAACGCACTTGACAATCTAGAGAGCAATGCGTGAAGCATTCATGACTACCACCGAGTGAAGTGGCGCAATGGTTAGCACTCTGGACTCGCATTTGGGAGTACAATTGTTCAAACTCGCGTCTGACCATCCACATGTAGGTTTACCATAACTTCCCTAAATCGCTCCAGGTAAATGTTGGGATGGTTCCTCTGAAAGGGCACAGCCGATTTCCTTCCCTATCATCGACACAATTCGAGCTGGTGCACCGTCTCTTATGACCTCGATGTCGACAGGGCGTTAAACTCAATCTTCCTTCCTTCCATTTTCAATGAGTACCGTAACAGAATGTTGACAAGAGACATTTTACAAAACCCAAAGAAATTTTGGTCGTATGTAAAGGCTGTTAACAGCAACAAACTAGTGTCCAGTCACTTATGGACGAGACAGGAACTAAAATTGAGAGTAGCAAAGCAAAGGTAGAAATGCCTAACTCTGTTTTGAAATGTTCCTGTACAGAGGAAAACCCGGGAGTATATGCCTAACTGCAGTTCTCGCACCACTGAAAAGATGAGTGAAATAGATTTTAGAATCAGTGGCATTGAGAAATAACTGCAATAGTTGAAAGTAAATTGAACAAAGCCCCAGGGCTCGATGGAATCCCTATCAAATTTATACCCAATTGTGAAATGGACACCACAGTGAAAACCCAATGAAGCTTTGCACAGATGTGTTGGGCAGTGCCTCTAGTATGACCGTTGATCGCATCAAGACGCTCTTTTCAGTTGTGAGCGCACTGTGAGCGAGTAAAGGTGTCTAGAACAACGATGTCTCCCGCCAAGTAGGAGGGCCCGCTGGGAAGTTTCGCCTTAATGAATGCAGCCCACCTAACACAACTGCCATGCACTTCCTTCTTCACGGCAATTCTCAGCCGCACTCTGCAGGGGCAGTGAAGACGCTCCTGCAGCCTTTTAGATGGGAAGTGTTCGATCACTCACAACACAGCCCAAATTGGCTCGTCCTGAGTATCATCTCAGTTCACATGAACTGCTGGATACGAAGACAACACCTGGGCGCAGGCTACGCGCTATACACCAGCGTAGAGAATTATCGGAAAGCACAGGTGGCTGCCTTCTATGACGATGGTGTTGGAAATTTGGTACAACGCTCTGACAAATGTCTAACTGGGAGTGGCGACTACATAGATAAGTATCTGGAAAGTGTAACTAACTCTTGCAAATAAAATGTCTCTGATTTTCACTGTGGTTTCCATTTAGCGACCGATCGGAACTTACTTTCTGGACAACCCTCGTATGGACGAGCGCTGCACAGTGTGCAGACGTGCGGAAGTGTTGCACATGTGCGCACGTGTGCGACAGCGAGCTACAGCGACATCTGTTATTAGACATGTGTCCTAAATGAAAGGCGGCGGCTCCACATCCCTGTTTAAGTGGTACGAGCAAGAGCGCAACATACCCAGTCTCGTTTACCCCTGGTGACCGTAACTTTAACAGAGAAGTACTGAGAAATGGCAGGTACTGTGAAAAAGCAAAGAACAGAAGACCTATGTTCTCAGTCGTTTCGATCAAGCATCAGTGATGAAAATCTCCCGCAACTGCTTGTGGGAGCCGTGCCTTTGTGCCCGATATTAACTATATCATTTCTCATGACCAGTGATATACGTGTCCCTCCAAAACCCAGGCGATCATTGTAGGCAAAACCACCCCTTCCTTCCGCCTCCTTGATTTCTATCTCACCGTCTATGGCCGTCCTATCGCCCTCACTCCCACCCTTAAGTACCTTGGCGTCACCCTCGACCGTCGCCTCTCCTGGACTCCCCATCTCCAGACAATCCAAGCCAAGGCACGTTCCCGACTCCGTCTCCTCAAGCTCCTTTCCGGCCGAACGTGGGGTTTGGACCCCTCCACCATCCTCCACACCTATAAGTCCCTCATCCGCCCTATCCTCTGTTACGCCCATCCAGCCTGGATCTCCGCCCCCCCTTCCTTTTATAAATCCCTCCAAATCCTTGAACGCCATGCTCTCCGCCTTGCCTATCGCATCCGTCTCCCTTCCCCCACGCGGATCCTGTATGACCTTATCCCCTTCCCCCACCTCCTCCTCTTCCTCGAAAGGCTACGAATCCTCTACACCTCCCGTAAACTCGATCCTCCTCACCCGCTCGTCTCCCCGATCCTCTCCCACCCCCGCCCGCTGCCGCGCCTGTACTCCCATGTCCCACCCGGTCTCCATCTCTCCACCCTCCTTACCCTCTCCCAAGGTGGTTTCCGCCAGCTCCCTCTCCCTGATGATGTCCTCATCCCCTCCATCTACCCCTCCTATCAACTTTGACCCTGCCCCCCCTCCCTCCTGGTGTCCTTTCCCTGCGGCACCCTCCCTCCTTTCTCTTCCCTTCCCTTCTCTCTCCTTTTCCCCCATCCCCTCCCTCCACCCCTCTTCTTCCGGGCTTCCCCTCCCCCTTCCTCTCTCCCCCCTCTTTCCCCAGCCCGTGGCGTCCCTGCTCTCCCCTCTCGCTTTCCCTCTCCCCCTCCTCCTCCTTCTCCTCCTCCTCCTCCTCCTCTCTTGGCAGGTCCCCGGACTCGCACACGCATCGTGAACTTTCGCGCGCCGGAGATCATCGCCCTCGGATTAGTGTCTGTGCCGTCGTGTCTGTGCCTCAGTGTTTTTCGCCGTCCACGCTCCTTCGTTCACGTGTGTCATCTACCTCGTCAGTGTTTGTGCCCAGTGCCGCCGGTTTTTCTTGTTTGTTTCGTCACGTGTGAACGGCTTCATGTTTTTTAACTATTGTATCTCCTGTTTTTTAACCGCCATTCTGTTACTTGTCTGTCTCCCTTTCTTTTTTCTTGTACTGCTTATGGCTGAAGAGCGGAGTACACTGTTCCGCTGCCAGCCCACCTTGTATGGGGTGTCCAAATTACAATAAAGAAAAAAAAAAAAAAAAAAAATGATATACGTGTTTGGATTTATTCCTTTCATAATGCCTTTCACAATTAAAAAGTATTGTTTACTAACTGTGCATTATTGCCTCATTCTGCTCCATGTTACATTATTATCAGGAAAATTGGTTATTAAACCGATTGTTGTATACTTACATTTAAGTTTTCTTTTTTTTTTAAATGTGTGAATGTCTACGCTCAGCTGAAGCCGATAAAACATAACATTCATCTAATTGTCGTTTATTATGCAGATTTCAGACGGAACTGATGAAAGATATAGCAATAATGGTACAGGTGATCATCGAGAGGGCGGCAGTTGTCATTCTGTTCAGAGGTCAGTGAGACAGAAATTATGTGGGTGTAACTGAGGGCACCGAGAATTAGTTATAGGAAACCTTGCATTGGTTTAATGTTATTTGAAATCATGATTAAGGTTCGTTGGAAGTCGCTAAGTGCTCTCTTTCTTAAATACTAGATCCAAAACATTACGCGTATTTACGTGCCGTCAGTCAAGCAGCCTTAATAAAAACCCACGGTTGTTAACTGTATTACTTGTCTTACCGGGTTAAACTGCTAACATAAAAGTAGACGTCTCAATGAGTAGACTGTGACAGTATTTTAAATGTTTAATACGCGAAATACCTTCCCATGGTTGGTTTGCAAGCTGTGGAAAGAGCACTAGAATGCGCCGGTACAGAGTATCTCAGCAAGTGGATAAAGCGACATCTGTGGGTAGAAACATGCACTACATGAACGCTGACGGCTGCGGCGTGCACGCTGTGACCCGGAAGTTGCACATGTGCAGGAGCACCGCACGCGTGCAAAATTTCTGGCCGGCCCTGTATTAGAGGGTCATAGTTGGAATCTGTAAACTCATACAAATACTTGGATGTAACAACAGTTAGTCGGGACATGATAAGGAACTATCACATAGGCTCAGTCATGGGTAAAGCAGGTAGCAGGCTTCGGTTTATTGGTGGGATACTAGGGAAATGCAATCAGTCCGAGACGGCTTTAAATGATGACCCAAGGAATATACTACAACCCTCTAAATATCGCTCCATAGGGATAATGAGGATAAGACTAGATTAATTACAGCACCCACAGAGGCATTTAAACAAAGGAAAAAGTCTTAATAACTGATCCAGTGGGATGTACCTTCTGCCGAGCACTTCACAGAGTATTGTAGAATATAGAGGTAGATACCATTACCCCACAGATGGTGCTTTATGACAGGATGCAATGTCGTGCTGACACAAGCAATTATCGCCTGTGATTTATTCCCCTACTGAAAGCAGTATACAGTGTTGTAAAATGTATTCGTATTGCCCGCATCTCGTGGTCGTGCGGTAGCGTTCTCGCTTCCCACGCTCGGGTTCCCGGGTTCGATTCCCGGCGGGGTCAGGGATTTTCTCTGCCTCGTGATGGCTGGGTGTTGTGTGCTGTCCTTAGGTTAGTTAGGTTTAAGTAGTTCTAAGTTCTCGGGGACTGATGACCTAAGATGTTAAGTCCCATAGTGCTCAGAGCCATTGTATTCGTATCCTTCTGAATTTAGTGTTTTCTTACGCACATGAGAGGACCACACCCTAACCACGAAAAACACCCCATACTGTAACACCATCTCTTCCATACTTCACTTTTGCCACCACACAGGATGGCAGGTAACGTTCTCCAGGCATTTGCCAAATCTATGTAAACCTTTCCATCGGATTTCTGCAGGGCATAGCGTGATATATCACCCAAATCGCTCGTTTCCATCCATCTTATGTTCAGTGGCGTCGCTCTTTCCAGCATCTCATGCGTCGCGTTGCATTGATTACAGAAATGTGTAGTTTATGAGCTTCTCAATCATTGTACCTCTATGCATAGTCACTGCGGTAGCGGGGACTGCTGGTAGCACTTTGGAACCCACGAGTGATTTCTTCTCCTGATTTCATGCGCTTTTCTACAACCACCCATCGCTATGCTCGACAGTCCCTGTACATGACTACTGGAGGGTCACCAGGTCTCGGTTTAGGTCAGGAGTCGTATAACAATAGAAGCACTCTCGTGGTTATCCCACGCAAAAAAAAAGGTTCAAATGGCTCTGAGCACTATGGGACTTAACTTCTAAGGTCATCAGTCCCCTAGAACTTAGAACTACTTGAACCTAACTAACCTAAGAACATCACACACATCCATGCCCAAGGCAGGATTCGAACCTGCGACCGTAGCGGTCGCGTGGTTCCAGACTGTAGCGCCTAGATCTGCTCGGCCACCCCGGCCGGCGCTATCCCACGCACCCTGGCTGCAAAACTGTACGTCAGTCTGGTGATTCAACCTGTTGTGCTGCCATTCATGAACACCGTCCAGCGGGTGTTTTCCAACAGGATAACACTCGTCCACATTCCGCTGTTGTAACCCAACATTCTCTACAGAGTGTCGACATTGTTGCCTTGGCCTGCTCGATCACCAGACCTGTCTCCAATCGAGCACATATGGGACATCTTCGGACAACACTCCAGCGCCATCCGAAAACAGCATTACCCGTTTCTGTACTGCCGACCAAGTGCAACAGGCACGGTACTCCATCCCACAAACTGACATCCGCCACATGTACAGCAAAATGCGCGCACGTTTGCAGGCTTGTATTCAGCATTGTGGCAGTTACATCGGTTATTAATGTACCAGCATTTGACATTTTCAATGGCTTATCTCACTCTTACATTAACCTGAGATCTTGCAATGTTAATCACTTAAATACATAAACAAATGTATTCACGAAATTTCATTACACTACATTAATTATTTTTTGATGTCGCGATTTTTTTCGTCAATGTATTTGCACAACTAGTTACCGCTCGGAATGCACAGACTGTTGGTAAATCATCACGAAGAGTTGCTTTTCTAATACAATTTATAAGCCACATGATCTAAGTTCGCTGTCTATAGCACCTTGCACTGGGTAGCTGTTTTTCTGTTATTTTGCGTTCGCACCACTGTGTTTACTTTTCGTGGCGGTAATAGTGAATGCTTTTTATATGGTGGTCGATAGAAAAAGCTAATTACAACTTTTATCCCATTCCAGTCTGAGATTGGTTTTCTATGTACCACGCATCCCTTATATACACGTCAGAGCATACTGGAATGTCGGAGGAGTAAGGATAAGGGCAATGTTATAGTTAAACTCGACAATTATTAACTACAACACGTATGGGAGCGTGTCAGTAGCCTTTGTGCTCGCTTACCATAGCGTGCCCACTCTCCAAAGCATTCGCACTAGAGACGCGTGCTCAACAGTATCAGTTTGGCAGCTGACTCCGCAGGTGCTGAGAGCCCTAGCGGGAAGCAAATAACGTGCACGCTCCTTTCCCGAGAAGTGTTCAAAATAGCCGACGCGATCCGAGGCCGCTACGGGCCTCAACAGAAACCTGCCGCTGTAGAGCTGCGTTCCAGTATTACCGCACGATACGCACAGCCACGAGACAGCGTTGGCAGGAATACACGCTTTGAATTTTAGAAAGCGAAAGGTTGTCTTCAACTGGTACAGAATACAGACTACAGCTGAAGGACACGGTAGAAAGGTGGTAATTGAGACAGGACTGGAGCCTATGCCCCATGTTATACAGTCCGTACAACGCGCTGGGGAATTAAAGTTCGAGGAGGATAAATGAAAACCTTTACGTCCTCCCGATGATACTGTTGTTTTGCCAGAGACGGCAATGAACTTGGAAGATGAACTGAACGTAATCGACTGAGTCATGCAAACCGATTACATGCGACTGAGGTAGGAGTGATGGAGTGCGCGAGAGAGTGATTGTGCCAACATTTTGAGCTCTTTTCCCCCTTTTCGTTTCTGCTAACCTTGCGGACGAGCGGCCGTGCACCCCAAACTCAACAAGAAACCAGAAGAACACAGGTGGACTCGAAGTAAGTCAGCCGATGCCAGCGTAAATACACTGCTTGACTAAAAAAAAAAAAAAAAATGAAGCATATAGATGGGGAAGAGGAAACAAAATTAAACTTCACAGACTGAGAGGGTATATCGTGTTATTTCAGTGATTAAAAAATCGAGTCACATTCACAAAGAACTTGGCTGTACAAGCCCACTCATTAGTACGGCGTTGCACCCCCTCTGGTTTCGACGCACGCACTTATTCGGTTGGGAAGGGTGCCACAAAACCGTTTTATCCTCTCCTGAGGAAAGCTGGCCCACAACTGTTGTAACTGGTCCTTGATATTCTCGATACTGGCGCTGTGACAGAGTTGACATCCGAGTTGGTCCCACACATGTTCTATCTGGAACAGATCTGGGAATCTTTCGGCCACAGCAGTACCTCAACATCACGCAGACAGTGCCATATGACGGCGAGCGTTGTCCTGTTGAAGAATTGCAGCACGATATTGTCGCGTGAGAGGGCGCAGGACGCACTCTTATGCCGTCAGAACTCCCTCAGTCACTACAAGCTGCGACCTGAAAACATACCCGCAGCACGACACCAGGAATGAGGCAGCTGTGCCTCCCCAGAGTATTGGACGAATGGAACCCCTTGTCAGGTCGCCGGTACTGCAGAATGGCGATTCTTCGCTGAACACAATGCGGCGCCATCCGTCAGCAGTCCACTTCAATGGCAGCTGTTTAGTTGTGGTGTTAACGGCAGCCTACGCACGGTCCCTAGTACGGCTGCTGCTTGTCTCCAACCGATGATGTGAGATCACACGGAATGTTGCAGGGAATCCGTTGCATGTCTTCAGATGGCAATAGCAGTTACGAAGGGATCACAATATGCTACTGCACAGTATGGCGATCCTCCCACGTGATGGTTAGTTGTGGGCGAGTGGAACTTAGACGATGACTGTGGATATCATCACGTCCCCAGGCAGTCCGACATCGGAGCTGTCACATCCAAATGACCCACAAATCTGAGTATTGATGGACTGGACCAGCCGGCCAAGTGGAGACTCACAATGAGGCCCGTTTCAAACTCGCCGAGCTAGGCATCGGAGATGGGCGCGTTGGACCCGTAATCAGGAAGACGACGGTTTCCGGCCATCCAGATTCGGGCTTTCTGTGATTTCCCTAAATCGCTCCAGGCGAAATGGTTTCATTCGAACGGGCACGACCGATTTCCTTCCACATCCTGTCCTAATCCGTGCTTGTACAGAATCTATAATGGACGCTCTGTCGACGGGACATTAAACTTTAAACTTACTTCCTTCTTTCTTTCCTTCCAAACTCTGTCACGTTCCAGTAACGCTATCTCATACGAGTACGCGACACATTCGTACTTTCATAGTGATCACACAACATAGAGCTCCTGCCGAATAACATAACTGGAAATGCGGGCAGAGGCCAAGCACACGGAGCTATTCCTCCAATCGTAGCTACACTGAGGTGATATAAGTCGGGGGAAACCTTCTAATACTGTGTCGGACCTCCTTCGGCACAGCGCAGTGTGGCAACTTGACGTGACACGGACTCAACAAGTCGCTGGAGCAGCGCTGCAGAAACATCGAACCGTGCTGCCTCTATAGCCATCCATAATTGCAAAAGTGTTGCCGGTGCAGGTTTTGTGCACGAACTGACCTCTCGATTGTGTCCCGTAAATGTTCAATGGGATTCATGTTAGGCGAGATGGGTGGCCAAATCGTCCGCTCGAACTGCCCACAATGTTCTTCAAACCAGTCGCGAACGGTAGTGGACTGGTAACATGGCACATTGTCATCTATAAAAATTCCACATTTGATTGGGAACACGAAGTCCACGAAAGGCTGCAAATGGTCTCCGAGTAGCGGAAAATAACCATTTCCAGTCAATGAACGGTTCATTTAAACCAAGGGACCCAGTCTATTCCAAATAAACACAGCCCACACCATTATGGAGCTACCAACAGCTTGCACAGTGCCTTATTGACAAGTAGGACCCACGGCTTGTGTGGTCTGCCTCACACTCGAACCCTACCATCAGCTATTACCAACTGAAATCGGGACTGATCTGCACAGGCCACAGTTTTCCGGTCCAAACGATATGGCCACGAGCCTACGGGAGGCACTGCAAGGCGATGTAGTGCTAGGCGCTCGCGTTGGCCGTCTCTTCTCGTAGCACATTAACGCCAAGTTTCGGCGCACTGTCCTAACACATACGGTCTTCGTACGTCCCATATTGATTTCTGTGGTTATTCACGCAGTGTTCCTTGTCTGCTAGCACTGACAACTCGACGCAAACGCCGGTGCTCTCGGTCGTTAAGTCCGTGGTGATACGTAGTGCCTGAAATTTGGTATACTGGGCACACTCGTGACACTGTGGATCGCGGAATGCTTAATTTCTAACACTCCAATAGTGTAGCTCCAACTACCATTCCGCGTTCAAAGTCTGTTAATTCCCGTACTGCGGCCATAATCACGACGGAAACGTTTTCACGTGAATCACCTGAGTACAGATGACAACTGCGCCAATGCACTTCCGCTTTATTCCTCGTGTACGCGATGCTACCACCATATTTATTGTCATTTTAATAGCCTTACCTGTATTGACATTTAGATTTTGTTGATGCTGTCCTTTTGCAAGGGCTACTTGCACATAGATGCCTATACGTTGTTCACCCTGAACATTATCTTTGGTTTTGTATATTCCGTGTATGGTACGACGTATACCGCCCTGTTAGCACGGCTTTCAGGAGTGGCAAGGAGCGCCTGGACCCCAGCCGGCGGGCTTGTGTCCAGGTCCGGTGAGCTGGACAGTCTGTGGATGGTTTTTAAGCGGTTTTCCATCTGCCTCAGCGAATGCGGGCTAGTTCCCCTTACTCCGCCTCAGCTACGCTGTGTCGGCGATGGCTGCACAAACAAGTTCTCACGTATGCGTACACCACCATTAGTCTACCACGCAAACATAGGGGCTACACTCGTCTAGTGTGAGACGTTCCCTGGGGGGTCCACTGGGACCAAACCGCACAATAACCCTGAAAGAGTGGTTCGGTGTGAGGTGGCAGAGGGGTGAAGTGGACTGCGGTAGTCGTTGTGGGGTTGTGGACCACTGCAGCTGCGGCGGGGACGGAGCCTCTCCGTCGTTTATAGGCCCCCGGTTAACATACAATACAATACAACACAATACAATGGCACGACATAGGTGGTTTTCTACATTTTGTATTTTGACACATTCCTGGACAAATATGCCCATTTACGCTTTTCACCTCAGCATTTTATAACTTCGCCGGCCGGAGTGGCCGTGCGGTTCTGGGCGCTACAGTCTGGAGCCGAGCAACCGCTACGGTGGCAGGTTCGAATCCTGCCTCGGGAATGGATGTGTGTGATGTCCTTAGATTAGTTAGGTTTAATTAGTTCTAAGTTCTAGGCGACTGATGACCTCAGAAGTTAAGTTGCATAGTGCTCAGAGCCATTTTATAACTTCGACGTGACATATAGATATATTTATAGTGTCATTTTATACCTTCACCTGTGCTGACACTTAGATATTGTTGATGCTGTCCTTCTGCAAGGACTACTTGTACACAGATGCATATTTATTCGGTTTCTTTATTTCTGATGGTGTATTTTCTTTTACGCATCTATAATTTTCGATAGTTATTTTTGTAGATCGGTAGGTTACTTCAGGATTTTGCGGTGTAGTGTATCGTCTAACTGATCATTTTCTAATCGTGGAAAATTGAGTAATTATTTTATAAATAAATAGTACATTTGTACAACGTAAGCAATGGAAATTCGTTATACTTCGCTGTATATAATTCTATTTTAGGGCTGTGACAATGGCTGTATCAGTTGGTTTTTATGAAATGATTGCTGTAAATTCACTTATGTAGTATTGTCCTTTATTCTTATTTTGTTTTTAATCTGTCTTTGTATTTTCAAGGTTGGTAAGTTGATGATGCTATAATTAATGTTTATGACTACAGGTCTGAAGATGGTGTACTGAGTCACCGAAACTGGTTGCTATATAAAAAAGTAACAACAAAACGACGTCTGCAGGTGTTTCATTTTTTTACTTAAGTAAACGGCCGAAGTCCCGCAGACGATCAGTCAAAAGAATGAAAAAAAATCTGTATCACTATCCCATGACTTTTGTCACCCCAGTGTATATCTGGGATGTGGCGTCGTTGTCATTTCGTGTTGCGCACGCAGCGCAACATCAGACGCTACTCACGCCTCTTATACACGGTGAGTCGGGAGAAAAGGTGCGTTCTTTGATGGGTGATAGTGATTCAGGACAAAAAAACTTCGTATGAATATATGTCCTATTCCGAAAGGTTTCCGAGGCGGAAGAAATTTAATGTATATTGTTACTTATTTTCTGTGTTATTGAGGCATTGTCGTTGGTTACTACGTGCCACAATAGTGTAGAGGAAGTGGAGACGAACAGTGTCACATTGCACACTTGTGGTCTGTCAGGTCAGGAAACTACCTAACACTGGCCTACAAAAACTACCCCAGCTACAGCGCATGCGCGCCGCGCGAGCTTTTCAATATTCTCGCGCTCTCTTCGCGCGGACTATTAATTCTAGAGAAAAAATGAATAGAACATTTTTTGTAGAAAATTTAATGTAGTGTAATTTTTCAAGAAAAACGTACAAAACTGATATTGAATGTGTTCTATGACGGAAACCATTCGGATAGGGCATATGTCCATATGAAGTTTTTTCTTTGTAATCCGCTAATACCTAATACCTTCAAAGCATATAGCGTTCCTCGTGACTCATACTGTATACACTTACCAGGCCTGGCAACAACAGTAAAGACGAACAACACTAATGCACTACCTGTCACAGAGAATTGGAACTCTAATAATTAACATATCCGCCAATGGTTTGTACGTGTACGAATTTACGTTGATATCCGGCCACTTCCGCTTGGTGCTTCTCTTTCTTTATGGCCGGAAGTGCAGGTTAGGAAATAAGACGCTGAAACTAGAAGATGAGTTTTGCGATTTGCATAGCGAAATAACCAACGATGGGGTAAATAAAGAGGATATGAAATATAGAATGCCAACAGCGAGGAAAGCTCGAGAAATAAGTTAACATAAGATATATATTTTAGCGTTATGAAGTGTCTTTTTGTGGTATGGCTCGATGTGACTGAAAGAAATGATACATTGACGAAACATATCCTGAGGCAGAGTATTGGTAATGGAGGGAAGTGAGTGCAAGGCTTGAATTCAGCAAGCAGGTTCAGGTGGCTGTAGAGTCCAGAATTTATAAAAATATTAAAAGACACGTGCAAGATTGAGTAGCGTGGAGAGCTGCGTCAAACCATTCATCTTACTGATTACTGCAACAACAACATTTCCACAGCCCAAGGTTACGTCTAAAAATTCGCCTCTCCGTAACGGCGTAGTTATGAATTCCACCTTCAGTTGCGCTACAGTTCGGTAGTTTTGGTATGCTACACAAATGACATTGTAAATGGTAGGATTACCGGTAGTATTGGTAGTGTTGTAGGGGGAAGAAAGGAATTTATGAATTTGTAAGCGAGAAACTAGGAATCGATGATTTCTCTCTTTTTTTCTTTTTTGTTTGGCACATAATTAGAAGCGCACGTAATTCAGTGTGTTTTTTATATCCTTACAGAATATAAACAACGTTTCATATGTAATAAAAATTAGTTGATCGTGTAACTTCAGCGCTCTTATGTAACCAAAGCAATTACCTTTCGTGCAAGTACAGTTTACATGGACAAATATTTTCATCATGATCAAAGGCTAGAGTTTCATATTATTAATGATTATTGCGAAAGTTGGTTATGAATAACAGAAGCATGTTTTATGTAAATTCAACGAAGTTTTGAAGTGATGTTTGATATATTTTTGTTTCACGGTTTTCTTTTATTTTAACGTTTTCTTGAGGTTACTGCGTTTTCTAGCGCTATATGATAAATCTGTATTTTTACTACAAAACGCTCTGTCTTACGCTACAAATCAACAATTTTTTAATGAAACCTGTATTAAGCATTGACAAGTTCAATTGTGCTCTAAACACTGTTTATTTTTAAGTAACAGACAGGAGGACAACTATGTAGAACAAATATGTTCCTTAGGTTACACTGTCCTTTATACGTCCTCACTCAGTTTCTATACGGTTAATCGCTTCCAGTTTTTAGGAGAATCTAGCGAACCACTGATCGGAAACGTAAAGAAAGCGATCGCTATGAGGTAACGCCCGGTAGATCTAACGTACAGATGACGCAGGTACGATCTTAACTGAGCAAAGCGACTAGGAGCACTGCCGTAGTCTATGCTTACTTATGACAGTCAGGTAATTTTACAACTCGAATTCCGCCTGTGACAACGGTGTCACTCTACGAAGGCAGAGCCTGGCTATAACATAATTCATTAAAATACTCTCACACCTCCCGACCCGTTAAGTAGTTTAAAGCTCTCAAGGTTCCAGCCAGATTAGTTTAGCGTAGATACACTGTTCGTTTCGTAGGCCCCTTAGAGTAGAGCTTCTCGAGGATATGGCACTCGTCAGAAGGAAACAAAAATGCATTATGCACTGATGAAGTCTCAGTTTATCAGGCGAGCCGTACGTCGCGTTATCGCAACGTTTCGGCGAGTTTCCTGCTCCCCTGAAGATGACACGTAGGAACTTCGTCGAAACGTTACAACACGAACCACGACTCATCGGATAACCCGACAAAATTCTATCAACGAAATTCGCCGAGAAAGCCAGCGTTCCCATACATAACACGTATTTACAACAGAACTGATATGCTAAAGTTCCATACGAGGTCAAATACTGATACACAAATATTTATTCGCAAATCTGAATAAAAGGTAACAAAATCGAAAGAAAATGTTAAACAGAGATAATGAAGTGAAAAATTAGAATGTTTAAAATTTCAACTTTCTCATTTTGCATCTCCATATCTCTTTTTAATAGTTTCTTTATTTTTATTGTTTAATCGAGAAAGATGGCAGTCTGAATGGAAAAAGACATTTGCTAGTGTATTCTGGTCATACTGCAGACATTGCAAAGCCGAGATAGTGGAGACCTAGCCCAGAATGCAACCAGTGTGGGCCTAAGAAGATGGAAGTCACGGTGCTATCAAGAGGAATAGTGCAGAGAGCCCCATTGGAAGTTTCAGAGCCGAGTTTGGCTAAAGAGGAAAGTACAAGTTTGTACTTTCCTGGGCACATAATTTAACAAGCACAACAACAGTTTAAAGCTGGAGGTAAACAGCAGATTACTGATGCATACAGAACAAACTTCAGCACAAAAGATATAACATCAGGCGTACTCTCCAGCAAAACCGAACTCGGGGTATATAATGCAATAATAATTCCAGAAGCTTTATACCGAAAGCGACCTTGACTTGCACATTGAAAATCTTGAGGCAGGTCTTTGTCCCAGAGTGAGATGTGGATGGCTGAAGAAGAAGGAACACCTTGGAACTGTACAAGATGGTGACGCAACCAAACACTGTCCAGAAAACAAAGGCGAGAAGGCTTCGATGGGCGGGGCGAAAGAACACATACGGGTGGCAGACCCAACAAGCGGTGGATGGAAAAAATAGTGAAGAAACTACGACACCTAAGCTTTGGATCGAACTGAATGCAAACAGCTCAACAGTGCAGTCACTGGAAGCAGACTGTGAAGCCGGTGCATGACATTCAAGGTCAACAAACGCCGCATAAGTAAGTAAGAAAGGAAACAAGTAACCTTAAGATTCTTAGAAACCATTCCCCGCTGTATTCTGCTAGGAAATGTAACAAGACACTGGCGGACGATCGGTCAGTCACACGGCTCTGCTCTAACAGCAAACGCCCGGGCTCCAGATCCCGTCCGGCAAACAATTCTGATTAGCCTGCTGGGTCAACAGCGGCGAAAGTTTCAGTCCGGAAAATAAACTAGCAGTTTCAGCAGTAGCTCTCTGATGAAATCTAAAGCGAGATGAGGACAGGTTTCTGACGCCCCAGTTTTTGTAACGACAGAATGCACACGGATTCCTAATACCACCAACATTTGCCATGTAAAACCTGGGGTATCTCACGGGGAATGTAAAAGAAGCGTTCCTGCTCATGGTATATACTTACTGGATAGTATTAGCTACATTTCAGGCGTTCATCAAATGATCTATCTATGAGAAAATTCTATATGGGGCAGTCAAATGAAAACGAGCAGAAGGAAAAAAGTAAATAAACTGTTTATTATTTCATATGTAATCCGTATCATTTAATTCATTCATCCCACTGTTAGACAAGTGAATGTGGCACAGCACTGTTGTGACTGGTCCTCGATATCCTGGGTACGGAGTTTACATGTGTGCTGGTCCCACACGTGTTCTACTTGTTGGCCGCGGGAGTACAACATCGTGCCGTGTGTGGACTAGCGTTGTCCCGTCCAAAACTGGCACCACGATACAGTCGCGTGATGGGAAACACACATTCGCCTACGACGGTCATCTGGGGTAGTGCAGAACAGCAACTGATCGCTGAACACAAAGCGACGCCGTTGACCGGCAGGCCATGCAGGCCACGCTTCTCGGCCATCGCACCACACCAGACGTAGCCGTTGTGTCCAGGTATTGACGCCAGCCTACGCGTGGGACGATAATTCGCTAGTCTGGCTGCTAATGTCCGACCGATGGCGCGGGATAGCACAGAATGTCTATTACGTTTTCTCGGATGGCAGACGCGGGTTACGATGTGCTCGGTGCACAATATTGCGATCCTCCCTTCGTCGACGACTGGAACCCTGACGACGACTGTGCCTACCCACACGTCCCCGTGCAGTCCAAAATCAGGCCAGTATCACATCCGAATGTCTCACAAATGTGACTATTGCGTAAGTTGATAACACAACCAAATGGAGACCCACAGTGAGACCTATGTCAAACTCTGTCAGGCATTGTCTCTCACGAACACCCAACATTTCCCTGTCCTTCACAGTGACACTCACCGCGCCACCTTGTATGCCTTACCGGGCCTGGTAACAACACTATACACGAACGACACTAATGAACTTTGGTGGTCGTTCCACCTGTCAGAGATACTTGCAACTATAGTCACATACATACCTACCAATGGTGTGTAGGTGTGTACGTGTGCAAAGTTAGATTAACATCCGACCGTGTCTTCTGGGAGCTCGACTTTCTTTGTTAGACAGTATATTACACTGAAGTGCCAAGGAAACTGATACACCTGCCTAATATCGTGAGCACGCAGAAGTACCGCAGCACGACGTGGCATGGATCCGAATAATGTCTGAAGTAGTGCTGGAGCGAACTGACACTGTGAATCCTACAGGGCTGTCCATAAATCCGTAAGAGTACAAACGGATCTCTCTTCTGAACAGCAGATTGCAAGGCATCCCATATATGCTCAATAATGTTCATGTCTGGCGAGTCTGGTTGCCAGTGGAAGTGTTTAAACTCAGAAGAGTGTTCCTGGAGCCAACCTCTAGCAATTATGGACGTTTGAACTGTCACATTGTTCTGCTGGAATTGCACAAGTCCGTCGGAATGTACAATGAGCACGGATGGATGCAGATGATCAGACAGGATGCTTACATATGTGTCACCTATCAGAGTTGTATATAGATTTATCAGGCGACCCGTGTCACTCCGGTTGCACACGCCCCCCATCATTACAGAGCGTCCACCAGCTCGAACAGTACCCTGCTGACATGCAGGGACCGTGCATTCGTGAAGTTATCTTCGCACCCGTACATGTCCGTCCGCTCGATACAATTCGAAACGTCACTCGTCTGACCGGGCAACATATTTCTAGTCGTAAACAACACAGTGTCGGTGTTGACGGGGTGTAAAGCTTTGTGTCGTGCAGTTGTCAAGTGTAAACGAGTGGGCCTTCGAGTCTGAAAGCCCGTGTCGATGATGTTTTGTCGAATGGTTTGCACGCTGGCACTTATTGGTGGCCCAACATTGAACTCTGCAGCAGTTTGCGGAAGGGCTGCACTTCTCTCACTTTGGACGATTCCATTCAGTCGTCATCGATCCTGTTCTTGCAGGATCGTTTTCCGACAGCAGCGATATGGAGTTTTGATATTTTCCGTATTCCTGGTATTCACGGTGCACAAGTGAAATGGTCGTACCAGAAAATCCCCATTTCATCACACTGTTGAGATACTGTGAGTAATGGGGCAACCTGAATTCTGGCGCACTTTGCATTGTTGCCAGATGTATCCGAGATGGCGGTGATGAGTCATCCAAGATGGCGACATGAAGACTTGACATCAGCTCATAACGTCATCCAAGATGGCGGCCATGACGTTTTCCAAGATATTAGGAAAGTGCCACACCTGCTTGCCACGCCCCCTTCCCTCCCCTCCCCTGGTGGGAAGATCAGATCCCATCAGGACAATGCAACATCTACTAACCTAAGAAAATGGCGGGAAAGAAAGGTCATTTGGGTCACCTCCACTAAACTAAGTCATTGATCGCCACCTCATCCTAGGAACTGGTGCCAAGTTTGAATTTTGCCAGGAAAATAGGTCACTTGGGCCATCTCTACTAACCTAAGAAAATGGCAGGAGAGAAAGGGCACTTGGGCTACCTCCACTAACCAAAGCCACCCAACTGCCACCTCTTCCTGGGAATTGGCGAAAAGTTTGAATTTTGGCAGTAAAGAAAGGACATTTGTGCTATCTCTGCTAACCTAAGAAAATGGCGGGAAAGGAAGGTCACTTCCACTAACCTAAGACATCCAACCACCTCCTCATTTTAGGAAATGGCAGGGAGAGGACTCGACCTATGCTGGATGTCAGTCTTTATTTTGCATGAACTATCTGTTTAAACAATTAGAGGCAGTACCACCATCAAGTGTGTTCACCATGAGGTCTGGGTCTAGTACACAGCAATACCACCAGAGGGTGCTGTGGACCCCTCCACGACATAATCCAAGATGGCGGTCTGATGGGCCTCATAACAGGAAATTCAGGGGTATAGTGTTTATTTACTTATAAAAAAAGTGTTTGTGGGGGTTGGATTTCTCTTGCTCAACATTCTCTGCTGTCTGGAAATACGTAGGGCTTGCATGAAGTAATTACATGGAGCAAAATCGTGCATAACCTAATGTTCGGCACTGTCCTCAGGGTGTCTTAAGATAATGTTGAGCCCTTCGTCGGCACGAAACCTATTGATCTGTTAAGTGGTTTTCCATGTCACCCCCATTTCCTTAAGCTATTCTACCGTCATTGATACCAAATTAAGTAATTAGTTATATCCTCCCACCATTTTTTGGTACACTTTTCGAAGTTCACATGCTTCTGAACGCCATTTCTGGCGCATTCTTCTTTGCCACCCACCCCCTTAAACGTTTGTACTGCGTTTTACATAAAAATTATGCAAATAACCTAGTGTTCTGCACTTAACCTGTTGTTCTGCTCCATGTCACTCACTCACGCACACCCTCCCCTTAACTATTGTACCCCTAACACCACATTGATATAAAAAATTATGCAAATTAATTAAATCGATATTTTTCACATGTATGGAATACAGTTTAAACAAAAGGTTGCTAATAAAAAAGACATCCCGCCACTCGACGTCTGCTGCCGAAACCGCCCCCACCATCGCCACAGCTGCCACCACCGCTGCCCCCATCCCTGACCGCACCCCGGCTGGAGCCACCACAACATCGCTCTGGTGTCCATGGGTCACCCTCCCTTATGCTAGCGGGTTAGGGCTGCAGCAACCAGGCTGCTTGCAGCGGTCTGATTCCGCAGTGTCTCCTCCGCCATCACATCCTCGCCGATCCTGTAAGGTAGAGCACACACCACTGTCCACATCACCACAGAACTCCAAGGGGCGCTCACACTGATCCAATTGATGAAACGCCTCCAGGCGGCATGCGTGTTTACCGTTGCTGCCTCTATACCTGTGGATACTGACATCACAGACCGCACTATAGAAACCTGTTCCAGAATAGCACAGGCTGCTTTCCCCCTAGCAATCCTAATGGAACAAATGAGCTGCATCCAGCCGTGTGTTTCTGCCCTAGCGTGACTGATACCTCTCCGCGAAACATCCACATGGTGACACAACATCTGAAAGGTTCGCAATATTATCCTTTCACCACATGGATTTGTAAAATATGAGCCAAGTCGACTTCTCGGAAATTGTATAGTGCCCCAGAAATAGTTAAAACTCGCTATCTTGATGTCTCAGCTTGTATGCACGCAAATTCTTGCCCTAACAGAACCTGTTTACGAAAATAGCGCGGAATAACGCCGAATACATTCCTCATGATGGCCCTAACGTGGCATCACGTCCATCATGTGTTACCCTTCATGCTTTCAACATACACAAACTTTCTCACCACTATGTAGAGACTCCTATATCCCAGCACAAAGGACATCTTGTGAATGAATGGGGTATTATGATTCGCACTTGTCGAATTTACCCATCGTCAGTTTAGAAGTTCCATCCGAATTTTCTTTTTATTTCTGCAGACAAGACTTTCAGCAGCAAAAAACTATTTTACACAGATAGCCATAGTGCACCGACAATTAAACTCTGAAAAGTACCCCTACATGTCGTCAAATACGGAAAGAATGTTACTCAATTACACTGCCCTCCCACCGAGGACAGGAGCTTGAATATTAGAACGTGAAACCGATCTCTGACCCATCAATATATCATCAGATACAGTATCGATCTAGTACACATGCAATCCGTAACCTGCACCATACAAAAATCGCCCCTTGTACATCATTCATACACATACCGTGAAGACAGACAGCGCAGTACGTATACTCGTGGCACAAGATATTTCCCTGTGAGGTCGGTGGGCATCCACTCCCGACGGGAGACCAGAGCGACCTCAGTGGGCCGAAGTCACTCTCAGAACTGTTCTACAAATTCGGCATCGTTTCCCCCTCGACACAAACACGTTACTATTTCTGGTCTGGATCTGCTTTCCTGCTTGCTTTTTTCTACACCCACCTTCAGACTCTGGGATTACAAGAACAAATATATTTTCACGTAGTTTGCACATAGCAGTATCCTACCGATCGTTCACACAACGTAATTCCGAAGATGCAGACTGCGAATTATTTCTCAACAAACACCAACCTTCAGCTAGGTGGACTGTGCTCTAGACCATTGAGTAACTAGAAAGTTATCCCCTCTGTGAAGACCTTTACGTGAGAACTCGACACAAATAGACGAAATAGATATTTCCACTCACGAATACCGATGTCGATGATGTAGCAGATTCCAATCATCCCTATAATTTACAAAGTCAACTAAGGTGTTTCTCATGTGTAGAGAATCGGCAAACGCGTCTTCCGCCTGCTGGACGTCCACACCACAATCGATCTTCTCTCAACTAAATGAAGATGGGAAATGTGAAGAAACAGTAAACCAAACAATTTACATGGGAGGGAATAATGGCCCAGGGCAAACACATGTTCATATTGAATCTCGTCAAATTTCTACATGATCACAAAAGCTATCCAACGCATACTAAGTATTAGTTCGCTATTCGGTCGTCTAGAGGACAAGGCAGTTAATTCATCTACATTCCTGCACCCCAACAGGTCTCTCCATTCGGAGGGCTTCCACCGTTAACAGTAAATGTCAATCATCCCCGCACACGTCACCAGCACTGCACGCCAAGCAGGCACTTGCAGAATCATCACCCTAGCCAACCGGTCACATATATATATTATTCCTGTACTTAGAACAAAATATTATGATTGAGGTCTCAGTTGAACGACATTCAACCATGAGCGAAGTATCGGAAATACACCCTGTTGACGGCTATGGCTCTGGAAATGGAAATATCTGTACCATTCGTATGACTTGACATACTCTTCTCTTTGCTGCCACAGTTCTCTATGTCAAATGCATAATTTCCTTATGACTGGACATAGTCATTCCCTTTTGCACATGTTGGAACACATTGTGGATCCGCATCCCGACATTATTCAGCGTATAATGTGCGGCGGATCCACACTTGAACGCTAACTCGATCCCCAAGCAATTTTAGAACACAGAACGAATGGTTATGTCATGATCACATAGATTGATCTGACGTAAAGTAGAATTGCGAAAAATGGCAAGGGAATCGGTATAGATTGACCGAATATACACCGAAATGTGGGGAAATTGAAGAAGTACTTGCATATCTTTTGCTTTGCGCCGAACAATTTGTACATGGGAACAAGTATGCGGCAGCAATAGGAAAACGTCGACATCGAATCGAAGGGAATCAGGGAAGAAGCAGTCAATTTTTCTCCGTCGAGGCAGCATTATACTTTATGTTTATTGAGGTACCAGTGATACACGCGATTTAACTACTGTATTTGATGCGTTTCAGGAATACAGGGAACAATCCATCTCTAAACTTATTTGCATCTGCGTTAAAGGATAACAGAGAGTGGATGGGATGATTGACTGAGATGGAGCTGTAATGAGGTACGATTTAATGGTTGACTGATGATGCATTCTAGAGAGGGAGAAGTTGCTGCAGGTCAATTATTCCACTGTTCTGTCAGGATGCATCAGTTGCATGACATAGACTCGTATAATGCCACATGTTCCGCATGTGGTTGAAAGCACTGTCTTCTTGTGGTCGTTAAGGGTAAACTTGTCAGTCATCAGAGGACTTCCATCTCATGTGTGATGAAACGTGACACATTCCTCTAAACGAACTTTGATTTATGCGATGTACTCCATCCCCCTGCCGCGTCGCCGGCCCCTGTGGCCGAGCGGTTCTAGGCGCTTCAGTCCGGAATCGCGCGACTGCTACGGTCGCAGGTTCGAATCCTGCCTCGGGCATGGATGTGTGTGATGTCCTTAGGTTAGTTAGGTTTACGTAGTTCTTAGTCTAGGGGACTGATGACCTTAGATGTTAAGTCCCATAGTGCTCAGAGCCATTTGAACCATTTTAACCCTGCCGCGTCTTGGGTGTAAAATCAAGACTTCAGCGTCATAACTAAGTTAGCGACAGGTGCTTGTGAGGCAGTGCAATCCCCGTGTACACATCTGCCTGATAGGTGTGCTATTTACAGAGTTAGTGACATAATGACTTGTACTTGTAATTTTCACATGTCGGACGCTGTGCGATGCGTTTATCTGTTTCCTTGTAAGAGGCATTCGCCGTTACTAACGATCATTTTATATAGGGCTAATGCATGCACAGTGTACCGGCTACTGTGGCCGAGCGGTTCTAGGCGCTTTAGTTTGGGACTGCGCTGCTGCTATGTTCGCAGGTTCGAATCCTGCCTCGAGACTGGATGTGTGTGATGTCCTTAGGTTAGTTGGGTTTAAGTAGTTCTACGTTTGGGGGAGTGATGACCTGAGATGTTAAGTCCCATAGTGCTTAGAACCATGAACCATGCATAGTGTAATTTCCGAACTGTGATCAGATGTGAACAGTGGGCGCTGTACACCTCCAGAAAGCTATATTGTACTCATATCACACAGAGCCAATGTTTTAAGGAAATAGTTTTTTCAATTTACGGTTCGATTACATAGTTTATCATAGAGAAACCAGGAAGAGGAATGTACGTCCTGCACTTGAAATATATATCTTACATTGGAATATTAACAGCATTACATTCCATACGACTGATAGGTTGGAAGTGCAAGCGATCTAACATTATAGTCCATTTTAAGTGCAGACCGTTGTTGCCTTAGGAGTGCGTATGTTTGTTTATGTTCTCTCCTACCAATACCTTCCAGATACTGAGCCTAGACTCTAGAACAATACACTATTTACGTAAAAATGAGTCGAACTCCATTCGTCTGGAGCTCCATCGTACATAAAAATCATCCGTTTCTTGTTCTTCTTAACTGTCTGCTATTACATCATGACGCTTTAAAATCTATTACTATACATCGATAAGGAGTGCTAACCTCCTCGACATGGGCTCATCTCGAGAAATCTTATGCACTTGGATGGGTGAGGACTCGGCAAGCTCCATTCTTTCAGGAGACATGAAGTGTAGCAGCCTACTTCTAGCTGGTTGCAGATTAAATCGGTGATGGTGCTGCAGGGCGGGTTGGTCAGTGACAGTGTGAGGGGGGACTTTCACTGTCTAATTTTACCCTAAGACAGCGAGAATGCTCTGTGACTCCCATACGCAGAGAGATAGATCGTAAACTAATCATTATGCTTGATGTATTAGAAATATGCAGAGCAGTGTCTGACGTACTATGATTGTGGATGTGTTCGAGAATTAACAATGAATGGATGTACTGCAGTCATCTATCCACGTTTGCAATGATACTTGCAAAGTGGAGAAGGGGTGGTTTAGCTAGGATACTGAAATTAGGAAACATGCTGTTGCTTCATTGGTCGGTGTTGAAATTACTGCAAAATTGCTAAAATTGTTCGCACTATCAACTGTGATGCTTATTATTGGAGTACATCGATGGTGTCTTTTCCATCCCATCTGTCCACTAGCACGCTGTCGGTTATGACATAATGATTGACTGATAGCGCTTGTTTGAGCTGGAGAAGGAGTTTTGTGGGGGATGACACCTTCTGAGGATGGGTAGCACCAAAACCGTAACCATGTACATGACTGCAATATGAGGAATCAGTAGAAAGGGAATGCAGAGACATCAGCTATTCTGTCAGTGTGACAGATGAGTTTAAATGTAGTTTGGAAACCCGTGCCAATGCTGTACAATTCTTCCAATTTCCTTATGTTGTAAATGGCTTTTATTTAAAATCATCCAGTGTGTGTGGTGTGTTATGGTAACACTAGTAATAATATGGTTTACACAGTGCGACGTCTAGAGGTAGCCCAATTGACCTACCTTCCGTGCAAAATTCAAACTTCCTGCCATGGGGGGCTGAGCAGGGGGTATGTGGCACTTTCCTTCCACCTTGGGTAGCGGTACTCGTGTCGTCTGATGTCAAGGCGGTCATCTTGAATGATGTCAATCGCATCACAGTGCGACGTCTTGGATAACAGTGCTTTGGGGTGATGTTCTTGTTGTGTGCGAGAGGCAGTAGGTCAGAGCGTCTTAATATCAAACTTTGGGGTGATATCCCTGTTGCCTGCGAGAGGCAGTAGATCGGAGCGTCTTATAACCTGACAAAGACCTTGAAGTCATGGCAGAAAAGAAAATGTGGGAGGACTTAACTAATTACTTTATTTGGTATCAATGGCGGTAGAATAGTTTAAGGACCTGGGGGTGACATGGAATACCACTTAACAGAGCAAAAGGTTAAGTGCTGATGAAGGGCTCAACATTAGGTTAACGCTGATGACCTCGATGTTGAGCGCCCATAAGCCCCCCAACATTAGGTTAAGACAGCTTTAGGGCAGGCCAAACATTAGGTTATGCATGATGTTTGCTCCATGTAATTACTTCTTACAAGACCTACGTGTTTCCAGACAGCAGAGAATGATGAGCAAGAGAAATCCAACCCCCACAAACTGATCTTTTTATAAATAAATAAACACTATACCCCTGAATTTTCTTTTATGAGGCCCTTCCTCTCCCTCATCAGACAGCCATCTTGGATTACGTCACGGAGGGGACGAAAGCGCCCTCTGGTGTTGGTACTGTGTACTAGACACACTTGATGGTGGTACTGCCTCTGATTGTTTAAATAGATAGTGCGTGCAAAATAAAGACTTATGTCCAGCACAGGTCAAGTTCTCTCTCTGCCATTTCCTAGTATGAGGTGGTGGTCAGATGTCTTAGGTTAGTGGAGGTGACCTTTCTTTCCCACCATTTTCTTAGGTTAGTAGAGACAGCCCAAGTGGTCTTTCTTTACTGCCAAAATTCAAACTTTCTGCCAATTCCTAGGAAGAGGTGGCGGTCAGGTGACTTAGGTTAGTGCAGGCAGCCCAAGTGCCACTTCTTTCCCGCCATTTTCTTATGTTAGTAGAGATAACCCAATTGACCTATCTTCCTGCCAAAATTCAAACTTGGCGCCAGTTCCTAGGATGAGGTGGCGGTCGGATGACAGGTTAGTGGAGGTGACCGAAGTGACCTTTATTTCCCTCCATGTTCTTAGGTTAGTAGAGGTTGCATTGTCCTGATGGAATTTGACCTTCCTGCCAGGAGAGGGGAGGGGAGGGGAGGG
Organism: Schistocerca serialis cubense; assembly: GCF_023864345.2. Classification (NCBI taxonomy): domain Eukaryota; kingdom Metazoa; phylum Arthropoda; class Insecta; order Orthoptera; family Acrididae; genus Schistocerca; species Schistocerca serialis. The sequence continues at coordinate 10,471,835 of NC_064640.1, forward strand.
GTGCCAGGGGCGTGGACTTTTCCGCCATCTTGGAAAACGTCATGGTCGCCGTCTTGGATAGTGGTACCTTCGTCGTCAGCTGACATCACGGCCGCCATCTCGGATGACGTCGTCACTGCCAACTTGGATACCTTTGGCAACAATGCAGAGTGCACCAGAATGGAGGTTGCCCCAGTACTGCTGTGTCCCATCGCTCGTGTGCTGGCTATAACACAACGTTCAATCTCACTTAACTCTTGATAACCTGTCACTGTTCCAGCAGTAACAGAACTAACAACTGAGCCAGACACTTGTTGTCGTATATAGGTGTTGCTGACTGCCGTGCCGTGTTCTGCCTGTTTACATATCTCTGTATTTGAGTACGTATGCCTATACCAGATTCTTTGGTGTTTCGGTGTATAACTGGCAGATGCTCGAAGACGCCGAACGTCTCGCGATACCTCTGTCGACGGGTCATTAAGTTCTAATCTCCTCCTCCTCCGATAGGACAACGCAAGATTCCAGTCGATTCCTTTACTAACACAAGTCACACTATGAACCACGGCGTTGTCTTCTTAAGTGCTGAAGCTGCATCCCATTAAGGTATATTTCTGATTTGTTGTACAAATATAAATCAACGGTGACTGTGTCCAACTGCTATAAGGAGGACCCGGGTTCGATTGCCGACACTGCCAGGGATATTTCGTCGATGGGAGGGCTGGGACAGGGTGCACGATACCTCCGAGGAGCAACTCGAGTGGGAAGCAGCGGCTCTAAGCCCAGAAAGTCGACATCAATCGGGAGAGTGGTGGCTGACTGCATGCCCCTCCACAATGCATCCAAATCACACCATTGGCAGAGAATGGCAGTGCAGTCGGTCAGTCTCGATCGGGCCGCGTGGCCAGGAGGCAGAGCTTCACTTTGCTTTTTTACTTATAAAAATGTTAAAAGACGAAATTTTGAATAATGGAATAAAGAATTTTTTCTTATTTGACTCAAAAAAGAAAAAAACGATGATGATGATGATGTTTGGTTCTTGGGGCGCTCAACTGCACTGTTATCAGCGCCCGTAAAAATTCCGAACCTTTGCTCAGTCCAATCTCGCCACTTTCGTGAATGATGAGGACGACACAAACACCCAGTCATCTCGACGCAGGTGAAAATCCGTGAATCGAACCCGGGACCCCGTGCTCCGGAAGCGAGAACGCGACCGCGAGACCACGAGCTGCGGACGAGGGGAAAAAAAAAAAAAAAATATCCCAACGGGCAACGGGACGGAAATCAATAGAAGTGATGTACATGTACAGACGAAGAAATGATTACAATCTCGAAAAACTTGGATGATTTATTCGAGAGAGACACCTTCACAGACTGAGCAAGTCAACAAGCCAATAACGCGTTAGCCCCCTCTGGACCTTTTACAAGAAGTTATTTGGCTCGGTATTCATTGACAGAGTTGTTGGTGCTCTCCTGACAGATCTTACGCCAAATTCTATCCAACTAGCGAGTTAAATCGTCAAAATGCCGAACTCCAAACGTTCTCAACTGGGGAGAGAGGGCCCGCATCTCGTGGTCGTGCGGTAGCGTTCTCGCTTCCCACACCCGGGTTCCCGGGTTCGATTCCCGGCGGGGTCAGGGATTTTCTCTGCCTCGTGATGGCTGGGTGTTGTGTGATGTCCTTAGGTTAGTTAGGGTTAAGTAGTTCTAAGTTCTAGGGGACTGATGACCATACATGTTAAGTCCCATAGTGCTCAGAGCCATTTTTGAACTGGGGAGAGATCCCCAAGATAGGCTTCTGCAAGTACGAAGACGAGCAGGAGGGAATTATCTTGCTGAAATATAAGAGTGGCACGGCTTGCCACGAAGGGTAACAAAACGGGGCGTAGAATGTCGTCGACGTATTGCTGTGCTTTGGATGGCAACCGAGGGGGTCCTGCTATGGCGACCGATACTCAGGTCGGTGTCCCAGCGCTGTCCGGAGATCTCCAGACACTGTCTACGTGAAAGTATCGCCAGAGCCAATAATAAAGAAATGCAAGAAGACTTAGACAAAATTTTCACTCGGTGTCATGAATGACAATTCTCTTTAAATATAAATAATGTCCTTAGCGAAATGGAAGAAGGCGACAGTATCCGATTATAAGGTCAGTGATGAACATCTGTAGCACTTCACATAGTATAAGCATTTTATTTTTTTCTCATCATTCACAGTGTGCCATTTGACTCGGCGCAGGACGACGTGGTTTCTATGGAAGGAGGAAGAAAACACTGCGGATATTCAGCGGCGATTGGCGGCAATGTGCGGGAAGTGTGCACCGTCACGAAGAGTGCTCTTGCAACACGACAACGCTCCTCCCCATACGAGTGGGAATCCGCCACACCCACCGTATTCTCCTTACCCCATTAACTTCTGCAGTCCCTCCTCGATCCTTTTTTCAGGAATCTGTCGCACACACCGCAGCACAGATGCTCGCCCACGGAAGTCTTCGAAATGATGTCCACGTAGAGGTTTCATCACAGCCCCGAGTAGGTGGTAATCAGAAGGGGCCAAGTCAGAAGAATACGGTGACATGAAATGGAAAACCAGTAGTAGAACAGGTGACTTACATTTGTTGTAACTATCCTGGGAAAGTGCAAGGAAAACGCTCTTAGTAATATAGTGCGCTCAACTGTTCCAATGTTTGGAGTCCTATCCAGGCAAGCATGATAGCAGGAATGGAACGAATTCAGAAACGCTCTGTTAAGTTCGTAACATGTCGGTGTATCCCTTCTGAAATAGAGAGATGCACGGGGAATTGAGATGTGAATCTTTCAAGGAAAGGCGGTGCTCTTGCCACGAAACTGCATTGGGTCGTTTCGGAGAGCTGTGCGTACGTAGGCTCGATACGCGAATGGAGGACAGAAATTGACAAATTTGGTACAAAGTACAGTGTACAGTGGCTTGCGGAGTTGATACGTACATGTGGAGTTATGTACAGGATGGTTATAATTAAAGTTTCGTTGCTTGAGGGGGCTCCTGTGAAAAACGTGGGATCGTAGAACAATGAAACTTTGTGAAAATATATTTAAGGACACGCTGGAGAGAAATGACGAATACATAATTGAAAGTAAGTTACAAACGTCGCTGGATGTCACGACCAACTGCATCAACAAAAGCCTGGAAGCTCGCAATTGGTCACAGCACGGTGGACCGTGGGAAGTTCAGCTGTCGTGACACAGCTCGTCAACTGCTCGAGTCCTGCATGTTCCGCCATTTTTTTTTTACTTTATTGTTAATTTAACACCTGAACAATCAGGTAGGCTGGCAGCGGCATGCTACGCCGCTCTTCAGATATAGAGTTGACAATCACAGTACAAGAATGGAGAATGAAAATGAACATAGTGCCAGGCAAAAAATAGTGGTCACAGTCACACAAAAAACACGGAGCCGTTCACACTCGACGAGAAAGACACTGAAAACACGTTGACACGACGCGCATAACACTGATGAATCCGATGGCACAAGTGAACGGAGAAGCGTGACGGCGGACACTAAAAACACTAAATGATGTCACACACACGAGACACAGATAGCGATGATCTCCGGCGCGCGAAAGTCCACGTAGCGTGTGCGAGTCCGGGGACCTGCCAAGAGGGGAAGAAGGGTGAGGGCGGGTGGAGAGGGGAGAACAGAGATGCCAATGCCTGAGGAGAGGGGAGGAGGAGTAGAAGGACAGGGGAGGGGAGGCTGGGGGGAGAAGTGGGGAGAAGGGGGGGGGAGGGATGGAGGGTGCCCAAAAGAACAGAGACAGGAAGAGGGAGGGAGGATTAAAGTTGGTAGGAGGGGTAGATGGAGGGGAGGAGGACATCATCAGGGAGGGGGAGCTGGCGGAAGCCACCTTGGGAGAGGGTAAGGAGGGTGGAGAGATGGAGACCAGGTGGGACGTGGGAATACAGGCACGGCAGCGGGCGGGGGTGGGAGAGGATCGGGGAGACGAGCGGGTGAGGAGAATCGAGTTTGCAGGAGGTGTACAGGATCCGTATCCTTTCAAGGAAAAGGAGGAGGTGGGGGAAGGGGATGAGATCGTACAGGATCCGCGTGGGGGAGGGGAGACGGATGCGATAGGTGAGGCGGAGAGCATGATGTTCAAGGATTTGGAGGGATTTATAAAAGGTAGGGGGGGCGGAGATCCAAGCCGGATGGGCATAACAAAGGATAGGGCGGATGAGGGACTGATAGGTGTGGAGGATGGTGGAGGGGTCCAGACCCCACGTACGGCCGGAGAGGAGCTTGAGGAGACTGAGTCGGGAGCGTGCCTTGGCTTGGATTGTCCGAAGGTGGGGAGTCCAGGAGAGGCGACGGTCGAGGGTGACGCCAAGGTACTTAAGGGTGGGAGTGAGAGTGATAGGACGGCCATAGATGGTGAGATAGAAATCAAGGAGGCGGAAGGAAGGGGTGGTTTTGCCTACAATGATCGCCTGGGTTTTGGAGGGATTGACCTTGAGCAACCACTGGTTGCACCAAGTGGTGAACTGGTCAAGATGGGATTGGAGAAGGTGTTGGGAGCGCTGTAGGGTGGGGGCAAGGGCAAGGAAGGCGGTGTCATCGGCAAACTGGAGAAGGTGGACGGGGGCTGACGGCGGCGGCATGTCCGCCGTGTACAAAAGGTACAGAATGGGGGAGAGGACGGAGCCTTGGGGCACACCGGCAGAGGGGAAAAAGGTGTAGGAATCTGTGTTATGGATGGTGACATAGGAAGGACGGCGGGAGAGAAAGGAGCCGATCAGACGGTCGTAGTTAAGGGGAAGGGCGAAGGTTTGGAGCTTGAAGAGGAGACCGGAATGCCATATGCGGTCATAGGCACGTTCAAGGTCCAGGGAGGTAAGGCTGATGGGACGGTAGGAGGAGACGGTGGACGGCGGTTTGCCAGGTTTAAGGAGCATGAGGATACGGGAGGTTTTCCACAGGTCGGGGTAGTAACCGGTGGACAGGACTACATTGTAGAGCCTGGTCAGGGTGGAGAGAAAAGAGACAGGAGCTTCACGAAGGTAACGGTAGGTGACACGATCGTGACCAGGAGCGGTGTTGCGTTTTGTGCGGAGTGTGGCAATGAGATCCTGTGTAGTGATAGGGGTATTGAGTTCCGTGTGTGCAATGTGGTCCAGGTACTGGAAACCAGGAGCGAGGGGAGGGACAGAGGTGTCAGTGCGATCGCGGATATCTGGGAAGAGGGAGTAATCAAACTGGGGATCATCGGGGATCGAAAACACATCGGACAGGTAGGAGGCAAAGTGATTGGCGTTACTAAGGGCGTCAGGGAAGGGATGATCATCATGGAGAAGAGGACAATAGGGGGAGGGCTTAGTTCCGGTAAGGCGACGGAAGGCTGACCAGAACTTGGACGAGTTGATAGGTAGAGTAGTATTTAAACGGGTGCATGTCTGTCGCCAGTCCCGGCGTTTCTTAGCCGCGAGCAAATTACGAATGTGTCGCTGGAGTTGCTGGTGGCGTCGTAGTGTGTCCGGGTCACGCGTGCGGAGGAAGGCACGGTAGAGACGGCGGGATTCACGGAGGAGGAGGACAGCCTGTGGGGGTAAGGTAGGACGGTGGGGGTGGATGGCGACAGTAGGGACGTGGGCCTCCACGGCCTCAGACAAGGTCTGCTGGAGAAAGGAGGCAGCACGAGTGACATCATCGGGATGGCGGTAGGTGAAAGGGTGGCTATCGACCTGGGTGGAGAGGGTTTTCCGGGTAGGCATTCCAGTCGGCACGGGAATAGTCATGGACGTACTTAGGGGGAGGGTCATTACGAGGGTCGGGTCGGGGGCGACGTCCGTCTGAAACGGTGAGGAGGACAGGGAGATGGTCAGTACCAATAGGCTCCAGGACATCCACCGTTATGCGACCAAGGAGGTTGGGGGAGGAGAGAATAACATCGGGAGTGGAGTTGGATACGGGACGGGTGTGCTGGGGGATGGAGACGAGGTCGCCTTGAAGGGTGGAGAGGAACCGATGCCACCGCCGTAACTGGGCAGCGGAACGACTATGGATGTTGAGGTCGGCGGCGATCACGTAGGAGGAGAAGGTACGGTCGACGTGGGAGAGGAAGTCGAAGGGAAGAGGAGCGTTGGGGCGGACATAGATGGTGGCGCAGGTAACGGTAAGGCCGGGGAAGAAGAGACTAAGGATCAGGAGTTCGGTGGGGTCGGGAAGGAGAGGTTGGAGCCGAACGGGGATCTGGCGGTGGTGACCAATGGCAACTCCGCCACGCGCAGTTGGGAGGGGATTATCGGAGCGGTGGAGGAAATAGGGTGAAGTGTGGATGGTGTGGTGGGGTTGGAGGAAGGCATGTTCCGCCATGGCAGCGGTACCTTCTTCAATGATCTGTGGTGCAACTGGCCATCTGCCTCTCCCAGGAGCAATTCTCAAATCTCCGGCGAGGAAAGAGGATCTCTCCGTATTCCTTTAATGCATTGATACTGGCCAAGAGCGCCAGCTCTGTTGCTGTTGGTTTGATACAACAGCTTTACGAGTAAAGCCCTGCTCACCTTATCCAGACCCATCATGACTTTCTGCAGCTGTAATGAACACTGATGCTTGTATTTGAACCGTACGTCGCCGTACCAGTACCGGGGCCTAACGGCAAGTCATCAAACTGACACCACTAACGACGCAAATATTGCAGCGCACAGTCTGAACGAACTTGGGTACCCAAACGGTAAATAATTTTCCGTTTACACTGGCTCAAGTAGCGTACGTTTAATTATAACCACCCCGCATCTATGCATTACTGTCACGGAATCTTTCATTAATGTCTTAAACGCTTTTGATCATCCTACTCTCAAACTTTCCTGACATCCGACTCTGCTTTAAGTGACCACAGTTTGCATAAGTACGTTGTTCGCCGTACCTGCATCCTGATGTGCAACTACAGCAGCGTTCGAGATGTCTGGACACAATCACAGCACGGTGCATTTCGGGGACATCACAGAAATGTGGTGATACCGCTGGTTACGCATGCAAGTGCATTGCTCAACCAGTGCGATGCGTGTCGTCTGAAGCAGATCGTGCTGAAACAGCAACATCAGATCACGTAACACTCTGTAACATTTCTTACAAGCACCTCGCGAGAGACGACTTGCATGCCACCACCAGCACAAATTTATGACACTGAATCGAGCAAATACGTAAACAAATCTCCATAAATATAACTGTAGTGAACACTGTTGTGATCTAGCTGCCAATACAATTGAATCACTAAGGTCTAGATCACGCACCAAGTTCAACCTAATACGTGATTTCACTCAACGGTGTGGACTGGTTATACACTACAGGATAAGACTGAGCGTCAGACCAGGGTTCGTACCGAATCCTGGACTATCGTTACGCCATCACCACACCTCTCACGGATTCCTCAGTTTCGATTTGTCATTTGATCCTCCCCTTTCCTTCCAATGGCAGAATTCATACACTGCATTAATTTAACTGATCGCTAAACAGATCTAGACAACATAGTTTGGCAACAGACAAGAATGCTAAAATTAATTAATTACTTATATACTTTTCGTATTGGGACTCATGTTCAGTACACTCATACAGGATATGAAACAATAGCAAAAAAATCACGAATAATAAAAATAACTCGTTGTATCAAAAGGAAACTCGTCAACGTGATGCAACGTCGTGAACCACAACCAACAAAACTTTACAAGCTGATTAGTGAAATGCAATAGAACAGAGCAAATATAATTCTATCTGAAATTTTAAGATTTTTCTGTCTTTTAAATAGTAGAACAATCGTACAGAAATGAATCATCGCAATCACTTACGAACCTAATTATCAAAACAGTAACCTGAACGAAAGCGAAACCAACATGGGTTCCGCTAACAATCGTCAGCGGGATTCCAAGGACCATAGATAGCTGTGCCCGGGTTCGTGGCGAGTTCCTTGACTTCTAGAAGGCATTCGATGAAGCTTTGTATTCTCACTTATTGTACAAAATATGAGCTTACGGAATAAAAGACACTTGTTAAGGCTTCATACAGGGTTTCCTATTATAGAAGGTAGAACTCGACACACCGTTATTAACTGCCCGATGAATTAACATCATTACTGCCCCAACGGAATGTTGCTGTTCATGGGTAACTCAGGAAGCACCGCAAGACTTTTCGTGGAAGATGGTGTTGGTAACAGGAAAGTTGCAAAGCCAGGAAATTGTATGGAAGACCTGAAAAGGATGGACAGTTGGTGCAGCTGAAACTCAACATGAATGTAACGCATTGAGTATAAATAGTCGACAAGAGCCATTACTGTTAGATTAAGCTGTTGGCAATGAATCCCTGGAAGCAGTCGCAAATTATCAAGAAGAAACCGTCCAAAGCGACCTAAAGTTGAACAACTACATATAACTACACACATCAAAACAAGTTTTGCATCACTTCGGTTCCGAGAGTTCCGGAACCTGTACAGAAAATTGGAATAGAGATCAGCATAAAATCATTTCCGCCCTTTTTATTGCTCATGAAGACCACACATTGCATGTTGTACCACCATACAGTGAGACCTTCAGAGGTGGTGGTCCAGACTGTTGTACAAACCGGTACATCTAATATCCAGTTGCACGTCCTCTTGCATTAATCCATGCCTGTATTCGTCGTTGCATAATATCCACAAGTTCATCAAAGCACTGTTGATCCAGAATGTCCCACTCTTCAATGGCGATTCGGCGTAGATCCCTCAGACTGGTTGATGGGTCGTGTCGTCCATAAAAAGCCCTTTTCAATCTATCTCAGGCATGTTCGATAGGATTCACGTCTGGAGAACATGCTGGCCACTCTAGTCGAGCGATGTCGGTACCCTGAAGGAAGTCATTCACAAGGTGTGCACGATGGGGGCGCGAATTGTCGTCCATGAAGACGAATGCCTCGACAATATGCTGCCGACACGGTTGCACTACAGGTCGGAGAATGGAATTCGCGTATCGTACAGACGCTACGGCGCCTTCCATGGCGACCGGCGGCACACGTCGGCCCCACATATTGCCACCCCAAAACAGCAGGGAACCTCCATCTTGCTGCACTCGCTGGATAGTGTATCTAAGGCGTTAAGCCTGTTCGGGTTGCCTCCAAACACGTTTCCGACGATTGTCTGGTTGAAGGCATATGCGACACTCATCGGTGAAGAGAACGTGATGTCAATCCTGAGTGGTCCATTCGGCATGTTGTTGGGTCGTGCTGCATGGTGTCGTGGTTGGAGAGATGGACCTCGCCACGGACGTCGGGAGTGAAGCTGAGCATCATGCAGCCTATCGCGCACAGCTTGAGTCGTAACACTACTAGTGATGGTGGTGGTGGTGGTAGTAGTAGTAGTAGTAGTATAGGGCGGGGCAAATGAAAATGGCCCGGAAAATCGAGTTCCATGGTACATGCAGACACAGCAGAGGAAAGGAAATACAGTACATGTTGAAAGTGCCTACCATTCATCTCTTAGCAGTTTTGGACCTGGTCAGCAAGTTGCTGAAGGCGGATCGAGGCTGAAAAACTGGAATTGCTACTGTGTCATCTGAAATGCTCTTTTGCAGTCCTTGAAGACTATGACGGTTGTTGCAATACACATTAGACGTGTCGGACCTACTGATAACAAACAGACCCGAACTTTTCGACTCTGTAAGCGCAGAACAGGGAATCAGTGATCATAAGGGCATTGCAGCATCCCTGAATATGGAAGTAAACAGGATTATAAAAAAAAGAGGAAGGTTTATCTGTTTAGCAAGAGTAATAGGAGGCAGATTTCAGATTACCTAACAGATCAAGACGAGTATTTCTGTTCCGACACTGACAATGTTGAGTGTTTATGGAAAAAGTTCAAGGCAATCGTAAAATGCGTTTTAGACAGGTACGTGCCGAGTAAAACTGTGAGGGACGGGAAAAACCCACCGTGATTCAACAACAAAGTTAGGAAACTACTGCGAAAGCAAAGAGAGCTTCAAGTTTAAACGCAGCCAAAACCTCTCAGACAAACAGAAGCTAAACGATGTCAAAGTTAGCGTATGCGTGAAGCGTTCAGTGAATTCGGAAGTAAAACTCTATGTACGGACTTGACAGAAAATCCTAGGAAGTTCTGGTCTTACGTTAAATCAGTTAAGTGGATCGAAACAGCATATCCAGACACTCTGGTATGATGATGGCATTGAAAAAGAGGATGACACGCGTAAAGCTGAAATACTAAACATCTCTTTCCAGAGCTGTTTCACAGTGGAAGACCGCACTGCAGTTCCTTCTCTAAATCACCGCACGAACGAAAAAATGGCTGACATCGAAATAAGTGTCCGAGGAATAGAAAAGCAACTGAAATCACTCAACAGAGGAAAGTCCACTGGACCTGACGGGATACCAATTCGATTCTACACAGAGTACGCGAAAGAACTTGCCCCTCTTCTAACAGCCGTGTACCGCAAGTCTCTAGAGGAACGGAAGGTTCCAAATGATTGGAAAAGAGCACAGGTAGTCCCAGTTTTCAAGAAGGGTCGTCGAGCAGATGCGCAAAACTATAGGCCTATATATGTCATTTCTGGAAACCCAGACTCTACTCTGCAGAAACCAGCATGGAGTCCGGAAGCAGCGATCGTGTGAGACCGAACTCGCTTTATTTGTTAATGAGACCCAGAAAATATTAGATACAGGCTCCCAGGCAGATGCCATTTTCCTTGACTTCTGGAAGGCGTTCGATACAGTTCCGCACTGTCGCCTGATAAAGTAAGAGCCTACGGAATATCAGACGAGCTCCCGCGAAGGATAGTTGCTTTGACGGGGAAAAAATGGGGAATTTCCCGTACGACTTTTGCTAAAAACATCCACTAGAAATTTTGGTTTGCCCGTGAACAAACTCTGCGATCACTGTTAGTTCCTTAAAACTTTCAACTTTCTGTGAGACGTAGGCAGCTGATAATCTCAGTTTTAAAACCAGTGCGCGAAATTTCACATGCAGCTTTCAGATGACACGCAATTTCAACGCTGCAGTGTAAATGCGAACGTCGATACCCGAAGAGCACTTCTCAGTTCGGGCGTAACACGGTAGAGCCGCCGCAGTCCTCAGGAGTCTGCTGACCTGAGACAAGACGACAAACGACCCGCTTTCGGAGCGGAGAAAGTGCGCTTGCTGTGCACCGAGGTGCGGGTAGTCCGCTGCCTGCCTGCCCACTTCGCACACTCTCCCCACCATTCTATTTTTATCGATACATTCCAGCTGTGCGTCCGAGTTATTCGACAGAAATTTCGCTCTCGTAATGCGGTTAAACACAACAGAGCACATAGATTCCCCTGTTCCGAACGGGCAAATTGCACGATTACCGCGCAGCTGCATTCCAGAATGATAAATCCTATTACTGATACAGAGACGTGACGTGTTCTGGGTGTGACACCGGTAAGTGGAGAACAATGGAGAAAGTACAAATTTACATTAAAAGCACCGTAGACGAGGAACGAGACTAGCGTAATTAATATGTGCACGAGGCACTTCTCGTAATCTTTACGGAGTGCATCAGAGCTAAGCTGTGCGGTCAGGTGAAATCTCCACAAAGGTCGTGCACCGAGCTGACAGGAACTCTTAAATTCCATCGGCACCAGAGAGAGTATTGTGGTCTTCAGTCCGAAGACTGGTTTGATGCAGCTGTCCACGCTGCTCTGTCCTGTGCTTGCGTCTTAGCTACTGCAACCTGCACTCTTCTCGAACTGCTTACTGTTCCGATGTCTTGGTATCCCTCAACGATTTGATACTTCGAAGGAAGACAAGACACATAGGAGAAAGTAAAAAGTCGCCGTGTACAACCTTCTAAATATTGTGTGACGTGCTTGTATTTACAGCATCCGTACAAAAAGTACCGAGACTGATTTTATGCCTGGCGTATAAGCGACACTTCCCTCCAGTACTAAACTGGTGATCTGATGTTTCACAATGTGTCGTACCAACCGAGATCTTCTAGTCAGGTTGTGCACAAATTTCTTTGCTCTACAGTTCTATTCAGTACCTCCTCATTAGTTGCGTGATCTACCTATCTAATTCTTCTGTACCACCACATTTCAAAAGTTTCTATTCTCTTCTTGTCTAAACTGTTTATAACCATGTTTCACTTCCACACAAATATTTTCAGAAAAGACTTCCTGAAATTTAAATCTATACTCGATATTAACAAATTTCTCTTCTTCAGAAACGCTTTCCTTCCCATTGCCACTCCACATTTTATATCCTGTCTACTTCGGCCATCATAAGTTATTTTACTGTCGAAATAGCAAAACTCATCTACTACTTTAAGTGTCTCGTTTCCTAAACTAGTCCCCTCAGCACCATCTGATTTAATTCGACTACATTCCATTATCCTCGTTTTGCTATATTGATGTTCATCTTATATCCTTCTTTCAAGTCACGGTTCATGCCGTTCAATTGCTCTTCCAAGTCCTTTGCTGTCTCTGACAAAATTAGAGTCTCATCGGCAAACCTAAAAGGTTTCATTCGTTCCTCGTGAACTTTAAGTCCTAATCAAAATTTTTCTTTTGTATCCTTTACTGTTTGCTCAACGTACGGATTGGATAAGATCGGGGATAGGTTAGAACCCTGTCTAACTCCCTTCTCAGCCATTGCTTGCATTTCATGTTCCTCGATTCATATAACTGCTGTCTGGTTTCAGCAAAAATTGCAAAAAGCCTTCCGCTCCCTGTATTTTACTCTGCTACACTCAGAATTTCAAAGAGAGTATTCCAGTCAACATTGTCAAAAGCTTTCTCTAAGTCTACAAATGCTATATACGTAAGTTTGCCTTTCCTTAACCTATGTTCTAAGAGAAGACGTAGGGTCAGTATTGCCGTGCGTGTTCCTACTTTACTCCGGAACTCAAACTGATCTTCCCGAGGTCTTCCCAGATTCTAGCAGTTTTTCCATTTTTTGGAAAACAATTCGTGTTGTTATTTTGCAGCCATGCCTTAGTAAATTGAGAATTCGGTAACATTCACACTCGTCAGCACCTGCGTTCTTCGGAATTGGAATTATTATATTCTTGTTGAAGTCTGAGCGTATTTCTCCGGTCTCATACATCTTGCTCACCAGATGGAATAGTTCTGTTATGGCTGGCTCTCCCAAGGCTAGCCATAGTTCTAATGGAATGTCGTCTACTCCAGGGGTCTTTAGGTCTGTCAGCGCTCTGCTAAATTCTTCTCGCAGTATCATATCTCCCACCTCATCTTCATCTATGTCCTTTTCCATTTCTATAATATTCCTTCAAGTTCATCTCCCGTGTATAGACCCTCTATATAATCCTTCCACTTTTCAGCTTTCCCTTCTTTGCTTAGGACTGGTTTTCCATCTGAGATCTTCATCTTCATATAGGTGGTTCTCTTTTCTCCAAAGGCCTCTTTAATTTTCCTGTAGGCGGTACCCATATTTCCCCTTGTGACATATACTTATCCTGACTTTTAAGTAAGCAAGACACGTGGAAATTTGGGTCATATGTGTTTAATAGGTTAATTTTTTGTTACAGGCTCATATTCATTGATGGAAGTCATTTTACTGGGTGTGATGTTCTTTTATTTTGAAATAAACATTTTTTTCATTATTTAGCAATTTTCGAATTTTGTCCCCTTGGGCATTATCAAGCTATATGAAAGCAAATGGGTAGCGCCGACGAGGAGGTCACACTGCGATCGGTTTTTGTATTTTTTTATATTTATGGTAGGTGAAGTACATTACTCAAATATCACTCACGCAAGCAGTTCGATGAAACTCTAAAAGGAGTGTAGCAATCTCGCGTACAGACGTATGACACAAGTGACACCCAGTCACCTGACCACGTTAGGAGTCCGCGAGTTCCGCGGGTCTATCCATTCTGCTCTCTCACGATGTCTAATGACTACTGAGGTTGCTCATATGGAGTACCTGGCAGTAGGTGGTAGCACAAAGAACCCAATATGAAAAACGTATGTTTTTGTGGGTATCCAGATACTTTTGATCACATAGTGTATGTGTCGTACAATGATATATTTTTCTAGGTACATTCAGCGGGATCGGAGGATGCTCTCTGAGAAATATGTTGGGAACAGAATTAGTAGTAAAGAAGTAATAAATGAACACGTCATACATGATGCTGCAGTTTTTCATGTATCTCAGTATTTGACGTCATATCACCTGTCGCACTATAATATAATTTTGCTGGTACATTCAGTGGTATGTGTGAATACTTTCTACAAAATGCGTTGCGGATATGGTTAGTGGTAAAGAAGTAATAAATTGAAATGTTATGCTTCATAAGGCAGTTTTACTGCATAAAGAACGAAAATGTAGTAAGCGATAAATTTTTACCTTTCATCATTTTGTGAAGGTTGTCAGCGAGAAGAAGTTTCATAAACGTTTAAATTTATATGTAAAGTTTTTTGCAAGTAACCAAGTGCTCTCATTCTGAAATACTGGATGACTTAAGTATGGGATTAGCCACCTTATGGGCTACACTGCTTTTTCACCCCTACCCTCACCACTTTGGTAGGTAGGTGGTTCTTACCGCCACAACGATTCTTTGCAGACAGTAGGTGATATGTGAACGAGGTTTGGTTGAAAACTGTCCAGTGGTTTAGGAGCAGATGTGGAACATACATAGATACACATATATGTATGTACATACAATTTATAACATGTATGGCTTGTTAGTAAAGATTGCTTAAATTGAAAAACAAACATTAAGAATTCATTAACAAGCTTTTGGAAAATATCGATACCTAAAAATTTATATTTGCAGTGAAAACTGGAATTTTGAGTACGGTATGTAATTAGAAAGAAGAAGACATGCATTTTTTTTAAAAAAAAAGAAGATATTTGTCAGCATATATGTGATGATTTTTATATTTAAATGATATAGGTACTCGGATTGAACGAAAAAAATGAAAAAATACAATAACAGCATTCGAACAAGCAATCTATTGATTATCCACTATCCATTCTCCAACGGTACCGTGTGAGCCACGCGCCTCGTCGTTAGTAATTGTCTTAATTTTATAGAAGTAAAGAACCTCAGAAAACTTCGAAGCTGATTTTCTCGAGAATTTTGTGGGAGTTGCGTCGATCTGCGACGGATGATTGATATTTGAGTTCTGAACTCCACATATCATAAATACAAAAAATTTCAAAAATCTAGTTGCGATGTTGTCTCTTTGTAAGTATCTACGGCAGGACGACTTGTCCGATTATATACAAAACCTTCCTAGGGAATGAATCTATCTATTAGTGAAAATACTATCAAAATCTCTACCGTAGTTCCAGCCATTAGCCTTCACAAAGAGACCGAGAAACGCGGCCGGGGCTTCAATTTATATTTATTATTTATTTTATGGCCTTCATTGAACCACTGTAGTCAAAAATACAAAGTTCTAAACAAGTTGTTACACATGGATACAATTTGGTTCGACAATAACTTAATATATTTAGGTAATATAATTATTAGAGGCTATTCTTATATGAAAGGTGTTTTACTCTTCTGTCTGCCCAATATTTCTTCATTCTTTCAGATATTTTCTTTCTTTCTTCATCTGAGACAACTCTTCCTGTACTCCTTTTATTGATTTTCATTTGTAGTCTGGTTTGCGGGTCTTGCAGTATTCTGGTTTTCTCTGTCTTGTTTTTTAGGTCATCTACTGTAATTTGAAGTTCTTTTATATCTTCCTTAATTTCTGTGATCCATTTAATGTCACTCTTGCTATTCCACAATTTTTGTATTATTTTTTTACTAATTCTGTTTTCTGGAGTTCTCATCAGATGTCCAAAGAATGAGATGCGTTTCTTCCTGATTGTGCTCATGATTGGTTCTATTTTCTTATATACTGTTTCATTTGATGCTATTCTCCAATGTCCATTTATTTTATACTGTTTATTTTTACATGTCCTAATTATTCTTCTTTCTATTTTTAGTATTCTGTCAATTTCTGCTGTATTAGTTGTTTTGAATATACGTAGTTTCAGCTGCATACGTTATTTCTGGTTGTGTAACTGTTTTATAGTGTTTTAATTTTGCATCTGTAGGTAGGCTTTTTTGGTTGTATGTAATTTTGGTAATGTAATTTGCATAGTTCAATTTTTTTATTCTATTTTTCCATGATGGCTTCTCATTTAGATTGTATGTTATTATTTCGCCTAAATATTTAAATTTATCAACAATTTTGATTTCCTGTTCTCCTATTGTAATTTTGTTTGCAAGTGGTGGATCAGTTAGCATAATCTCCGTTTTTTCAAATGATATTCTAAGGCCTACTTTCTCTGCCATTTCTTGTAGTGATTTCACTTGTTGCCTGGCTTCTTGAGCGGTGTTGGCTAGGAGAGCAAGATCATCAGCGAATCCCAAACAGTTTAAGCTAATATCATCTTTTGCACTTCCAATTCTTATCCTCTTTGGATTGTCCTTGTACCATTCTCTCATTATGTATTCTAGTGCACAGTTGAAAAGTAATGGTGATAGGCAGTCACCTTGTCTTAAGCCTGTTTTTATGAGGAATGGTTCCGAAATTTCTCCTCTAAACTTCACTTTTGATTTGGTGTTGGTTAGAGTGAGTTGTATTATTTTAATTAGTTTTGGATGGAGTCGTAGATTTCTTAAAATTTTTAATACTGAAGGTCTGTGGAGACAGTCATATGCCTTCTTAAAATCTACAAATGTTATTGCCAGAGGTTTGTTCCGTTTCTTGTAGTATGCCATAATCAATTTTAAACTAATTATCTGCTCTGCACAGCTTCTCCATGGTCTGTAACCTCCCTGATATTCCCCTAACTCCTGTTCTAATTGCTCCTTGATTCTTTCATATAGGATCTTGGATAGAATTTTATATGTGCAATCTAGGAGAGAGATTCATCTGTAGTTGTCTGGGTTGCTCTTATCTCCCTTTTTGTGTAGTGGGTGGATGATAGCTGTGGTCCAATGTTCGGGAAATTGTTCTGTTACCCAAATTTTTGTTAGAGCCATGTGTAAGGAGGTCTTGACTGTGTCACTTGCATATTTCCACATTTCAACAAAAACCTGATCTTCTCCACATGCCTTATAATTTTTTTGTTCTTTAAGAATTTCTTCTACTTCTTGGAAAGTTGGAGGGTCTAGTTTGTTAGGTTTGGTTTTTATTGGGGTATTTATGTTGATTTGTAAGGGTTCTTTGGGTTCCTCGCAATTCAGAAGTTTGTAAAATGTTTTTGCCATGATTTCTGCATTTTCCTTGTTACTGTGTGCCATTCTTCCATCTTCATCTTTCAGAATTAGTGTAGGGGCCTCATATTGTTGTAGTTGTTTCCCAAAGGTTTTGTAGTAGTTCCTGGAGTTGGTATTATGATAATTACCTTCTATAGACTTTATAATATCTTTATGAAATCCTCTCTTGATTCTTCTAATATTTTGAGTGAATTTTTTTCCTTCATTTTTTAGGTTGATGGCATTTTCTTCAGTTTTATGTGTTTGAAACTTTAACCATGCTTGGTGTCTATCTTCATGGAATTTGTCACATTCTGATGTCCACCATGCATGTTTCCTTCGTGGGTTCAAGGGAGCTAGATTCTCTGCTTCTTTTTTAAGATTAGGCACTAGTTGTTCTAGATCATCTGTTAATTTGATGGTTTGTGTTATTTGTTGGTACTTATTATTTTTAATTAGCTGATGTGGGTCAAACCTCCTTTTTATTTTATTAGTTTTTCCGGTCCTCTTCTTTAACGGTGTGAATTTGATTTTAATTTTAACCATATAATGGTCTGAGCCTGTGTCTACTCCTCTCAGTACTTTAACATTGTGGGTCTCCTTATGAAAATTTTTGTCCATACAGACATGGTCTAGCTGCCACTCGCCCTTCCTCCAGTCTGGATGTTTCCATGTTTTAAGTTTACTTGGCTTCCTCTTAAAGTATGTTGATTTAGATATAAGGTTGTGTTCTCTGCAGAGTTCTACAAGTCTTTGACCGTTTTTGTTTGTAAATTTATGTGGACTCCATTTTCCAATTATATCTTTAAATTTCCTTTCTTTTCCCAACTGAGCATTGAAATCTCCCAATAAGATTTTTACATTCTTTTTATTTACTCTGTTCACAGTTTGTTCTAGAAGGTCCCAAAATTTATCTACCTCTTCCTTTGTTTTTGTTAGACAATTTTTTTCATTTGTTGGGGCATGAGCATTTATTATTGTATAGGTTTTCTTCATTGTTTTAAAGCTTAGAGTCGCAATTCTTGGTGATACTGCTTGGAAATCCGTTAATGAATCTATTATTTTTATGTTTACTAAAAACCCTGTTCCACACTGGGGACATTGTTTCACTGCCCTCGGTCCTGGTTTCCCGTTATAAATTCTGTATCCTTGTGATTCGAATGGGTCCTCTGTGGTGTTTCTCATTTCTTGGATCCCCGTTATTAAAATTTTTTGTTTATTTAGTTCATCTGTGAGCTCCTTGAGTTTTCCGGTCTGAAGTAGTGAGTTTATGTTGTGTGTTGCTATATAATTTATTTGCTCATGTTTAATCTTCTTTTTGTGTTTTAGTGTGCATTTGGATGGTTGCAAACGCTCCGATTCGTTGCTGTCCTCTAGTTGACGACCCACCGAATCCGATGTAGCCTTTTCCTGCCTTTTTGAGCAGGACGGTGGAATTTTTTTCTAAAAGACCTTTCCATTTTTGACTGTCGAAGGTTGTCAACCTTAGTCCGGTTGTTAACCGCAGAGGGTGTGTTTGGTCCGCGAGAGCTATTTTATTTCACTCAAGTCCGCCAGTAAACCGGTGAGGACTTCCCTATCCGTCACCTGGGACGCGCCACGTAGGAGTATCACCTCTCCTCCTACTATGACAGCATAGTAGGTTCGTGGCTTTAATTTATATTACTATGTATAGATGATGTTTTCCACGCATCATTGCGGGAGAAGCAATATTTGACGGCGATCTTAATAAAAGTTTTGCGCAACCATAGAAGGTGTAAAGTCCGTAAGTAAAATGGAAGCGGGCAACCTTAATGCGAGTCTTGTCACTGTGTCAGCATGCAACACCTTAAAATACATAAGTGTAACTATTGAAGTGAAAGCGTACATAGCTGTGGATTCGTATATACAAGAGATTATTGATACAGGTTGACGAATGAGTCACAGTTGTGTTTCACGTACACATTTTCTAAATTTAAATGCCTCGCCGTGATTTCCTGCCTCAATGTGAAGGCGAATCTGAGGAACTACTGCGTAGATTTTGATACTGCGTCACGAGGAGGGCTTGTGTATCAAGTGGTCCGGCCGTAGATACTTACCTTTGAACTGGAACGCTCGGAACCCGCACGAAACCATGCTTAGACTAACACTCGATCATAAAAACAACAGCGGTCTGCGTCATTCCCATGCAAAACTCTGCACATGTTTGCCAGCGGCGGCATGATCTAGCAGCACTAACAAGTGCTCTAGCTGCGTGAATGGCATAGCAGCATTACGGATGTGTCTCATGGAGTGTTCGCATGAGGGTTACTGTGTAAACTGTGTACAATGGAGTCATGAAGAGAATTAATCCTACGAATGAGGTGTAAGTATTAGGGACAAAGTTGCGAAGCTGAATATGGAAATGAAATCTGGGTCAATGATGGAGGATTCGAGGAGAGCTTAGATAAAATAATGATTCAGAAATTTAACGGGGATGACACAGAAATACATGACGTTAGCTGGATAGATATACTGAAGAATCTGAGCCTGAAGGTGACTGTTGAAGCGGTACACGACGATCATCTCCAGACTAACAGAACAGTCCAGTCAAGGTGAGTACGAACTACCTCAACCCAAACAGTCGAGGCCCCGTGTATTAGAAGATATTGATGGCAGCGTGTTAGAGAACATTTATGAAGACTGTTACAATCGTGGCTTCCATTCCTACAACAAAAAATGGTTCAAATGGTTCTGAGCACTATGGGACTCAACTGCTGAGGTCATTAGTCCCCTAGAACTTAGAACTAGTTAAACCTAACTAACCTAAGGACATCACAAACATCCATGCCCGAGGCAGGATTCGAACCTGCGACCGTAGCGGTCTTGCGGTTCCAGACTGCAGCGCCTTTAACCGCACGGCCACTTCGGCCGGCCCTACAACAAACTAAAGTGGTGCCATAAGTGCATTAAAAGTAAATCAAATTGCAGATTAATTCTAAATTATGTGTCTAGCAAAAGGCGAGCAGGAGCTCGTTTCAAAGGAAACAGATTGTCACAATTATAAACTATAAAAGAGCATGTAATATCGCAATTTGATAGAGCAGGGTTATAGGGATCTACAGCTCACTATTGGCGTCTGCAATTGTGGGTATTAGAAGCGTCTAAAATGGTTGGTTTGGACAATTTCAAAGCGTCGCTTTCTGCTACTGTCAATCTTACAGCTGAGTATGGCACTTCATTTAGTAATTTTACTACATTTGTCACACGTAAGGTTATGGAAAAGTGATAATAGTGTACTTCAGATGGCACAACACTTTGTGGAGGAAGTGAACATAAACATGGCAGAGCAGGTTGTGGAGAAAGCAAATGTTTGAAACAATGAGCAGAGTCAATTCCAGTGTGAAATGTTTCCATCATCAACACTGTCCGACACAAGAGAGCAAACTACAGCAAGAGTGCTGCAGTCTGTACACAGCTCTGCCCCCTGCTGCACAACTCATATGATAGGCAGATTAGCAAACAAGTTGTACATCTGTTTTCAAGACGCACAAGGCATTCTCAGCCCAAATATTTCAAAGCAAACTTGATATAATCTGCCCACGAAAGAGTCATGTGGAGGCAAGCAAAAGTGGAAAAATGCCTGAAGAACACATGAAACGTTTTCTAACTTCAGCCATTGGAGAACATCTACCTAGTGAAAATAGCCTACTGCTGTGCGATTCCTGGTCAGGTCACATAGCGCGCATGCTTTTAGATGCAAGTTTTCCCAACAAAGATGTTATGCTGAAGATCTTGCCACCGAAAACGACAAAATAATGCCAATCTCTCGATGTTTACTCATTTCGGCAATATAAGCTGTATATCAGAAGAACTGGTGATTTTCTAAAACTAAAATGTTCCAAACCGCAAGTGCAGAGACATGATCGTTATAAACTTCACTCTGTGGTTTACAATCAATTTTCTGCACTAGAGTATACGGAATATGCTTGGCGAAGAGCAGGTTATGACACTAATATGCCCATATGATCATTTGAAAATGTAATTAGTGTGGCTTTTGATATTAGACTGCTTGAATGCGGAAGTGATTTTGAATGTAAAAACGTGGCTTTAGTGAGGTGTGCACGTTGTTCACTTCCCCTCTGTTTTAACCACTTCATCGAAATCTCGCGTCTGCACTGTGAGGACTAACGAAAGCACTATCAGCTGTGTAGGGTATGTGTGTTCTGCGCTGTTATAATTACTTTAAGCAGAGGGTATTTTAGCACTGTTGATTAAGAATGTAACGATAACTGACGTCATTGAATTACGTATGATCTCCCTCCTACGGTATTAATATCTTGTTACTTTGTTTCTCTCTATTAAAATGTCACTTATGGTGGATTGCAACGTTTTGCATGGAAGTGGCACAGACAATTGTTTTTTATGTGATCGAGTGGTATTCTAAGCACGGTTTCGTGCGGTTCCGACTCTCCAAGGCCTACAGTGCCCCTTGTTAGTGCTTCCCGTGCAAGGCCGGGGCCTGTCGCTAGTGTCATAAAAATTTTGTAACAGTATGTACACCCATGAAATGGAACGGCCACTGAGCCTGAGCTGCAGGTAAAGCGAATGTAAGGCCATGACTGATTGGTAGGCTACTGGAAAACTACAGTTCGTCTCCAAAAGACATTGCATACAAAACACATGTATACTGCTCAAACGTATGAGATCCAAATTTGTTAGGGCTAATAGAAGAAATCCAGCTTTTATACAAAGGGAGCTTGTGCAGAAAATAAGGCGGTGGTCCGACTGGCCAGAAAATGTAGCAGAAAATTAGAAAAACTTCAACTGGAAGACACTGAAGAAAGTCGACGTAGATCTCTTGAGAACCAGCTTAAAAAACTTCAAGAACCGTATTTCAGAGCGGAAACTATAAACATTTTTCAGTTCCTCTAAAGATGGCGCACATTAATGTAGCACAGGGCAAGCCAGCAGTCACACTCCGTCCGTGAACGGAATGGCAAGAAGATAAAATATGTAACTATAAATGCTTGTTTACATTGCTTGATGGATATAATGGATTCGACCAAATAGTCTTAATCAATCACCCAGAAACTCTCCTCGGCTGAAATCAATCCTCTAGCAGAAGGTGAGGCTCCTGGAGAGCCCGTGTATCGGGAGAGTGACATGCGTGCGCAGTGACAGATGGTCTGAAGCGGGATCAGTCGAGTACGTAGTTCTAATTTTCATCCACCAGAGTCCTGTAGTGGACAGAGACATTCAAGAAACAGGCGAAGAGAATGTTTTTTGTGAATTGTTCTGTTTATTTCTTGAAGGCTTTTTTTAATTTATGTTTGTACAGCTTTGTATGTACTTTTAGTAGTGTGAATGTGGTCTTCAGTAAATATGTAGATCATTGTTCTACTGATAAACGCTGTACGAAATAGCGCGAGCAATTGAATGTCGATGCAGACGATGGGGAATTTTGTATCATAATATGTTAAGTAAGTTTATGGTAAAAGGAAAGCTAATTCGAGTGCAAATGAAAATATTTAATAACGTAAAGTACAAACAAAATATCAGAATGTTGAATATTTGTTTCGAGAAAAAGTAATTTTGTATCATAATATGTTAAGTAAGTTTATCGTAAAAGGAAAGCTAATTCGAGTGCAAATGAAAATATTTAATAACGTAAAGTATAAACAAAACATCAGAATGCTGAGTATTTGTTTCGAGATAAAGTACAGTTCGAAAGTGTGTTATTTGTTGATTGGTTAGTCATGAAAAGCTTGGACTAACGTGGGAGAATAATGTTTTTCTATTGGCCTTAAAGAAAACTGAAGCATCAGAACGGAGTATTCTTCGCGTGTCTTTTCTCTTGGAGATATAGAATGCTTACAGCAATCTAAAGGAGTCGGAGCCAGTCTTCAATGGTACGGTCGTGTGTTGTATGAGCTCCGAAGGAAGTTATAATTTGCCTGTTTTAGTTGTGCTACATGTTTCAAAAGTTGTTTAAAGTGAAGGCATATTTATCTCTGTGTGTTTTAGAAAGTACGGGCTTTTTAAGTAATTTTGTGTATGAGAAAAGACAGTAATTCCACGTGGCATGCTGGCCGGAGTGGCCGACCGGTTCTAGGCGCTACAGTCTGGAACCGCGCGACCGCTACGGTCGCAGGTTCGAATCTTGCCTCGGAAATGGATGTGTGTGACGTCCTTAGATTAGTTAGGTTTAAGTAGTTCTAAGTTCTAGGGGACTGATGACCTCAGAAGTTAAGCCTCATGGTGCTCAGAGCCACGTGGCATATTGAGCAGATCGGTGACTAAAAACTTGAGTGCATTAGACACCGATAAACTTAATACACTCCTGGAAATGGAAAAAAGAACACATTGACACCGGTGTGTCAGACCCACCATACTTGTTCCGGACACTGCGAGAGGGCTGTACAAGCAATGATCACACGCACGGCACAGCGGACACACCAGGAACCGCGGTGTTGGCCGTCGAATGGCGCTAGCTGCGCAGCATTTGTGCACCGCCGCCGTCAGTGTCAGCCAGTTTGCCGTGGCATACGGAGCTCCATCGCAGTCTTTAACACTGGTAGCATGCCGCGACAGCGTGGACGTGAACCGTATGTGCAGTTGATTGACTTTGAGCGAGGGAGTATAGTGGGCATGCGGGAGGCCGGGTGGACGTACCGCCGAATTGCTCAACACGTGGGGCGTGAGGTCTCCACAGTACATCGATGTTGTCGCCAGTGGTCGGCGGAAGGTGCACGTGCCCGTCGACCTGGGACCGGACCGCAGCGACGCACGGATGCACGCCAAGACCGTAGGATCCTACGCAGTGCCGTAGGGGACCGCACTGCCACTTCCCAGCAAATTAGGGACACTGTTGCTCCTGGGGTATCGGCGAGGACCATTCGCAACCGTCTCCATGAAGCTGGGCTACGGTCCCGCACACCGTTAGGCCGTCTTCCGCTCACGCCCCAACATCGTGCAGCCCGCCTCCAGTGGTGTCGCGACAGGCGTGAATGGAGGGACGAATGGAGACGTGTCGTCTTCAGCGATGAGAGTCGCTTCTGCCTTGGTGCCATTGATGGTCGTATGCGTGTTTGGCGCCGTGCAGGTGAGCGCCACAATCAGGACTGCATACGACCGAGGCACACAGGGCCAACACCCGGCATCATGGTGTGGGGAGCGATCTCCTACACTGGCCGTACACCACTGGTGATCGTCGAGGGGGAACTGAATAGTGCACGGTACATCCAAACCGTCATCGAACCCATCGTTCTACCATTCCTAGACCGGCAAGGGAACTTGCTGTTCCAACAGGACAATGCACGTCCGCATGTATCCCGTGCCACCCAACGTGCTCTAGAAGGTGTAAGTCAACTACCCTGGCCAGCAAGATCTCCGGATCTGTCCCCCATTGAGCATGTTTGGGACTGGATGAAGCGTCGTCTCACGCGGTCTGCACGTCCAGCACGAACGCTGGTCCAACTGAGGCGCCAGGTGGAAATTGCATGGCAAGCCGTTCCACAGGACTACATCCAGCATCTCTACGATCGTCTCCATGGGAGAATAGCAGCCTGCATTGCTGCGAAAGGTGGATATACACTGTACTAGTGCCGACATTGTGCATGCTCTGTTGCCTGTGTCTATGTGCCTGTGG
Organism: Schistocerca serialis cubense; assembly: GCF_023864345.2. Classification (NCBI taxonomy): domain Eukaryota; kingdom Metazoa; phylum Arthropoda; class Insecta; order Orthoptera; family Acrididae; genus Schistocerca; species Schistocerca serialis. The sequence goes on from NC_064640.1 coordinate 10,496,607, forward strand.
TTCTGTCAGTGTGATCTTGTGATGTATCTGACCCCAGGAATGTGTCAATAAAGTTTCCCCTTCCTGGGACAATGAATTCACGGTGTTCTTATTTCAATTTCCAGGAGTGTAGTATGGCGAGCATTTCAGCTTAAGGACTTCTGTGCTTAGTAGCTGTTCAGATTTCGGGAAATACGTTACCATAAACTTGCCAACTTGAATGAAAGGGTTAGGATTAGCACGTTCTGGCAGTGAACGTGTAATTCTCCGCTTCAGAATATACCGAAGTTTTGTCAGTATTTCCACCGTTTATTCCAACTTAAGACCTTCTCCCGTTTCCTAGAATAGTTACGTTGTATGCAGCCTGGTGAGATTTGCAGTACGGTAGGTTTCTGCTCGGCTTTCCTACTGGCGATCTGCTGCAACAAGTTCACAGGTAGGTGCAGTTAAAAGGACGAAAGGGAACCGCGCCGCCGCAAAGCCTCATGGAAACGTTCAATTCTAGCTTGCTTTGTAGAAGCCGTAGATCAAGAAATGATTATGAGCCACTGATCATTACTAGTCAGTCTAATCAGCTATACCTATTTAAAAATTATAACGACATAGACTGACGTAACCTTTATTGTTAAAAATAATGTACTCGCTGATTCACTCTACCAATGTCACGGCAGATATGAACTCTAAGTGTGGTATAATTTAAAGCACTTCACCGAGTACGACTATAGATGTAGAAGACGGAAGGTTAGCCGATGAAGGAAACAGAGACACGGAGCATCGCCAAATTTCTCTGTTTCCTGCGTGAAAGAGTAGGCTCAAATGGTTCAAATGGCTGTGAGCACTATGGACTTAACATCTATGGTCATCAGTCCCCTAGAACTTAGAACTACTTAAACCTAACTAACCTAAGGACAGCACACAACACCTAGCCATCACGAGGCAGAGAAAATCCCTGACCCCGCCGGGAATCGAACAAAGAGTAGGAAATCCTCGGCTAAATCTAACAACTATGCGAGGAGAAGAACCTGCCTTTCATGTGGCAGCCGAATCGTAAATCAAAATTCACATTCTGAACGGACTAGTTAACGGAGACCTTACGACGGATGACATTGCTGCGACCTACAAAGGAAAGAAAAGCAGCAGAGCAACTACTGGCCCTGTTACAAGTGTGGTAGGGAAGGAAAATCGTCGTCTTCGGTTTACTGGAAAATGTGGTTCATCTGTACAGGAGACCGCAATACGACGCTAGTGCGACCTACTCGTATTCTTGAGTACTGCTGGAGTGTTCGCGATTCGCACCAGGTCGGATTAAGGGAAGACATCGAAGCAATTCAGAAGCGAGCTGCTAGATTTGTTACCGGTAGTTTCGAACAACATTCAAGTTTTACGGAGATGCTTCAGGAAATAAAATGGGAATCCCTGGAGGGAAGGCTACGTTCTTTTCGAGGAACACTATTGATAAAATTTAGAGAATCGGCATTTGAAACTGACTGCAGAACGACCCTATTGCCGCCAACATACATTTCGAGTAAGGACCATGAAGATAAGATACAAGAAATTAGGATTCATGTGGTGTGGAGGCATATAGATAGTCGTCGTCCCCCCCCCCCCCCCCCGCGCGCTCTATTTGCGACTAGTAGTGATACACGCACCGTACCGTGGCTTCTGAGTATACAGGGTGGTCCATTGATCGTGACCGGGCCAAATATCTCACGAAATAAGCATCAAACGAAAAAACTACAAAGAACGAGAAACCTGTCTAGCTTGAAGGGGGAAACCAGATGGCGCTATGGTTGGCCCGCTAGATGGCGCTGCCATAGGTCAAACGGATGTCTACTGTTTTTTTTAAATAGGAACCCCCATTTTTTATTACATATTCGTGTAGTACGTAAAGAAATATGAATGTCTTAGTTGGACCACTTTTTTCGCTTTGTGATGGATGGGGCTGTAATAGTCACAAACATATGGCTCACAATTTTAGACGAACAGTTGGTAATAGGTAGGTTTTTTAAATTAAAATACAGAACGTAGGTACGTTTGAACATTTTATTTCGGTTGTTCCAATGTGATACATATACCTTTGTGAACTTATCATTTCTGAGAACGCATGCTGTTACAGCGTGATTACCTGTGTAAGTAGGCTGTTTAGGTTTTTGTGTGGGTAACGCCACGTAGCGCTCTATATGAAAATCACTGACTGTGCTGTGTGAAGTCTGTGGCTGGTTTGCATTGTTGGAATATTTGCTATTGTAGTGTTGGGCAGCTGGATGTGAAGAGCGCGTAGCGTTGCGCAGTTGGAGGTGAGCCGCCAGCAGTGGTGGGTGTGGGGAGAGAGATGGCAGAATTTTGAGAGCGGACGATCTGGACGTGTGTCCATCGGAAAGAGTAAATTCGTAATATTGGATATCATGAACTGATATATATATGATGACTTTTAAACATTATTAAGGTAAATACATTGTTTGTCCTCTATCAAAATCTTTCATTTGCTAACTATGCCTATCAGTAGTTAGTGCCTTCAGTAGTTAGAATCTTTTATTTATCTGGCAGTATTGGCGCTCGCTGTATTGCAGTAGTTCGAGTAACGAAGATTTTTGTGAGGTAAGTGATTCATGAAAGTTATAGGTTATTGTTAGTCAGGGCTATTCTTTTGTAGGGATTGTTGGAAGTCAGATTGCGTTGCGCTAAAAATATTGTGTGTCAGTTTAGTGTTGATCAGAATAAGTAAAGAGAGAAATGTCTGAGTACGTTCAGTTCTGCTCAGCTATTTGAAAACCAAATAACGTAAGAGGTTTATCAGCACAGTAATTCATTAATTTTTCTAAGGGGACGTTTCACCTGTAAATACCACATTAATGCAATAAATGCTCAAAATGATGTCCGTCAACCTCAGCGCATTTGTCAATATGTATAACGACATTCCTCTCAACAGCGAGTGGTTCGCCTTCCGTAATGTTCGCACATGCATTGACAATGCTCTAACGCATGTTGTCAGGAGTTGTCGGTGGATCACGATAGCAAATATCCTTCAACTTTCCCCACAGAAAGAAATCCGGGGACGTCAGATCCGGTGAAAGTGCGGGCCATGGTATGATGCTTCGACGACCAATCCACCTGTCATGAAATATACTATTTAATACCGTTTCAACTGCACGCGAACTATGTGACGGACATCCATCATATTGCAGTGAACATCTTGTAGTAACATCGGTAGAACATTACGCAGGAAATCAGCATACATTGCACCATTTAGATTGCCATCGATAAAATGGGGGTCAATTATCCTTCCTCCCATAATGCTGCACCATACATTAACCAGCCAAGGTCGCTGATGTTCCACTTGTCGCAGCCATCGTGGATTTTTTGTTGCCCAATAGTGCATATTATGCCTGTTTACGTTACCGCTGTTGGTGAATGACGCTTCGTCGCTAAATAGAGCTTGTGCAAAAAATCTGTCATCGTCCCGTAATGTCTCTTGTGCCCAGTGGCAGAACTGTACAGGACGTTCAAAGTCGTCGCCATGCAATTCCTGGTGCGTAGAAATATGGTACGGGTGCAATCGATGTTGATGTAGCATTCTCAACACCGACGATTTTGAGATTCCCGATTCTCGCGCAATTTGTCTGCTACTGACGTGCAGATTAGCCGCGACAGCAACTAAAACACCTACTTGGGCATCATCATTTGTTGCAGGTCGTGGTTGACGTTTCACATGTAGCTGAACACTTCCTGTTTCCTTAAATAACGTAACTGTCCGGCGAACGGTCCGGACACTTGCAAGATGTCGTCCAGGATACCGAGCAGCATGCATAGCACACGCCCGTTGGGCATTTTGATCACAACAGCCATACATCAAGCATTTTGATCACAACAGCCATAAATCAACACGATATGGACCTTTTCCACAATTGGTAAACGGGCCATTTTAACACGGTAATGTATCACGAAGTAAATACCGCCCGCACTGGTGGAATGTTACGTGACACCGCGTACTTATACGTTTGTGATTATTACAGCGCCATATATCACAAAGCGAAGAAAGTGGTCCAACTAAAACATTCATATTTCTTTGCGTACTACACGAATATGTAATAAAAATGGGGGTCCTATTTTTAAAAAAACGCAGTTGATATCCGTCTGACCTATGGCAGTGCCATCTAGCGGGCCAAACATAGCGCCATCTGGTTTCCCCCTTCAAACTAGACGAGTTTCGTTCTTTGTAGTTTTTTCGTTTTTGCTTATTTCGTGAGATATTTGGCTCGGTCATTATCAATGGACCGCCCTGTATATGTAGATGTGCTTATCAAGGGACTTCAGAAGGAAAATTACTCACGTCATGCCACGCAAAGAACACTGCGCTAAAGAGTGGCTTATTCTTATGGGAGAGTACATACTCCGGGTGTCTTGCAGAGACAGTTCTGCTGCGGTACGGTTAATAGGTGTAGCACAGTGTGGAGATGAAATGGCGCGGAAACTGGAAGCATTCTGTAAAGTAGAAGTACGAGGGACAGCACGATTCTCGAGGATAAATGGTCTAAAATGCACACAGATTCACCCTGTAGTTCTTGTGGTACGGAATGTCGCGTCCAGTCGTAATGAAGTGGCGCCAAGAGGGGAGGGGGAGATTTTTCGACAGCGGTTGTCGAATGAGTCTGTAACCTAGGAGAGGATTTCTATCGTCGAGGAATTTAACATTTGATACATAGAACGTTCCGACCGTTGTTTGCAGAGTCTTAGTGACTATACTGAGAAATGGTGTCATGTGTCTGTGTCACTATGCAATGTAGCGCAGTAGCTACTTCTCTTGCTATAATAGTGTTTAACTTAGATTTTGAAGTGCTTTCGTGCATACGGTACTGGTATGCCTCGTGTATCAATCATTCCCCGTTTTAGAGAAGGAAGCTGTTATGAATTTCTTAATTGACTGGGGACTGGTAAAGATTTTGTTTTGCTGACTATCGACACTGAAGGAGTAGGAAAGACATGGAAGAAAGAGGGTTCACAGTTCGTTTCCCAGGGAAAGCGCCAATCGGCGAGACCATCACCAATGGCGCCTTGCGTCCTCATTATATTGGAGACTTATGGGTATGCCTGTCGGCCCTTTTCCTCTTGTTGCTGCTGACATTCCGGAAAGAATAATTCATTCCTCCACTGGAATTGGCTCTGAGCACTATGGGACTTAACATCTGTGGTCATCAGTCCCCTAGAACTTAGAACTAGTTAAACCTAACTAACCTAAGGACATCACACACATCCATGCCCGAGGCAGGATTCGAACCTGCGACCGCAGCAGTCGCGCGGCTCCGGACTGAGCGCCTAGAACCGCGAGACCACCGCGGCCGGCTCCACTGGAATTCAACCCAGCAGTCCCCAAAGAGTCCGCATGTTATTGTGTCAGAGCTACCACTGTTCAATCCACTTCTGTCTCCAAGTAACAGCCATGTCTAAATGATAATCGTGATTCTGTGGAACCAGTGCCAGAAACCGAACACGGGGAGGCAAGCATGAAATTCCCCTCGCTGCTGGCCAGGAAATTCCCCGGGCCCTGCGCGCAATCATGTGCATGCCAATTCGTAGTCCTGAGCAGTTAATCAGAGGTGATGCACTATCCCTTCACTAAACGTAGTGCGGCACAACCCATGTCTCTCTTGTTAACAGTGTGTCAAATGTTTAGAATATTCGTTGTGTGTTTTTCTCTGAACTGAAATGTATACTTTCCGAGTTGTTCTGGCTTTTAGTACCTCTCGACATGAAATTTTCTTAGGATGTGTATTTTGTTGTACAGACACGTACCTGAAAAAAAATTTTGTAACATTTTCAATGTTTTGGAAGTTAAGTAGGTTTATTTGTCTTTTCTGCTTAAAATAACCAGAAAGTAAGTTCATTAACTACACTTTCTATTTCTCTGAAACTTTGGTAAATGGTGTTTCTTTTCAAAAATCGATCAAGGATTTGAAATGACACTTCTGTGAAATAAATACTCCGCACGCCAAGATCTGCCCAAGCTCTACAGCAAGCTGTTACAGGCAACGATTCGTGGACTGCTGATCTATGTCGCGTCACGCTACGCCACGAAGAATGCTTCAAGTGTGTACAACTTACAGTACACAGTCCAGTCACACTAATGTGACCACATCTTATGTTAGGCTTCAACGTCCAATGACTAATCAAAGACGCCATGTGGCAGCACTAGCAGTGGAGATGATATAGAGCGTGTTGCGGGGACGCGGGAAGCAAATGCAGTCGTTGTCATAATTCGGAAACGGAGAGATTTATCTGATGCCCTTTCAAAGGAACCATCCCGGCGGTTTAGCGAAATCACGGAAAACTTAAATCAGGATGGCCGGACGCGGGTTACAACCTAGTCCTCCCGAATGGGAGTCCAGTGTACTATCCACCGCGGCTCTTCGCTCGTTAAAAGGTTTATTCAGGAAATGAAGGAGATATAGAAGTTTACTAAGGCGCTGGTACCTATTACTTTTCCCACAGCCACTATAGTTTGCCAAGCAGGTGTTCCATCGGCAAACCACTTTGTCGAAACCGGTATAAAACACATCGTGGTCCAGATCTAATAGAGTCACATAACAACAGCCTCACTAAGGTCCGCATCGGTTCTGAAGCAGCGGCAGAACAGGCGCTTTTTTAACGATCCGAAGAGATGAAAATCGCATGGTGCGGCGTCTGGGCTGTATGGAGGGTCTTTCAATACATTTCCTTGGAAACGCCGGACCAAATCACTCTTAACCGAGCCAGTATGCGGTCGGGCGTTGCGCAACTTCTCGACTCCACCTGCGAGCAGTTCTTGTCATTGCCGCCGAATCACCTTCAGGAACTGTTCAAGCGTGGCAAAATAATTGGTAGCATTCTAGGTCTCATACTTTGGACATTTCTTTCTTCGCGGATGCCATTTTTCTGGACTCCTTATGACGGGGAGACGAAGGGTGTTTCCATGACACTGATGCTTAATGTGTCTCATATTTCGAATTATGCACCCACGTTTCGTCCTCTGCGACGCCAAGGTGCGGAAATGGAACAACCTCCGACTGATACACCAATAAGTTCAGGGGAGACAGCTCCTTTAGTTTGGCTTTATTCTCGCCCAAGAGCTGCTGCGGCACCCAGCAAGAAGACGTCTTACGGTAGTCCATTGTGTTGTGCACGATATCCATTACACTATCGATGCAGATATTAAGTCCGTGTGTAGTTTGTGTCATGTCAGTCTGACAACCTGGTTAAAATAAACCCTTGGACACGGCACCCGTTGTCATGTGAGGTGGGCGTGCTTGGCCTCCCGAACTTCTGCTCGTCTCGCACATCTGTTCTGCCTTACCAAACTCCTGGCATCAAATCCACACCTGTTTTCGTGACGTTTCACTCGCTCCGTGAAGTTCTACTAGATGGCGATGGTTTTCTACTGGGGACGTTTCCTTTAAACTTAAAAACCTCATCACACCTCACACTTCAATCGTTGACCCTCTATCCGCCATCTCCATCACCTTCAAACTGTATTTCGAAGCGCAGCGGCACAGCTAATGCGATCTACTGACGGTGTTTCAAAGTTTTGATCATCTCTTATAACTAGAAATGGAAATTAATACAACGGGCTATTTATACATTCGTGAGAGCTGTTGTTACTTTATTTAGTGAACTACTCTCGTGGATCATATAGTTCTATAGAGCTTGCTTGTTTCAAGTGTGATTCACAGATTTTCAGAATATAGTTTGTTTAAAGCAATGATACTCGCTTAAGCAGACACCTACCAACATTCTCATATTAATGTTTCCCGAATTTCTGACGAAAAACTGACATGTCTGCAATAGATGGTAAAGTGCGCCCACAGAGAGGTGCTGTTTCCTTCAGTTTGCATCAAATCTACTTAAGGTACCCTTGTACAGTGCGATGGTTTGAGAAGTGTTTCGGAAGAAGTTCAAGTGATGATTAATTGATAGATGGCCAGTAGATTGTGATACATAAGGGAATATAGAGAAAAATCGAGACAATGTTGCTCCCACAATAGCGGTAAAACTTGTAATGCCCAATATAAAATAAATGAGGCAGTCCGTACTAATAACCAACAACACTGATGAGCCAAAAAATTTGGTGTTCGTTCTTTCGCGCGCTATACGAGATTGGAATAATAGAGAATTGTGAGAGTGGTTCGATGAACCCTCTGCCAGGCATTTAAATGTGATTTGCGGAACATCCGTGTAGATGTAGACAGGCACGTGACGGGGCTAAGGAAAGTATATGAGCGGAGCAGAGACGAATGGGACTTGTGGTAGCGACATGGGAAACTCTACTGACAGAAGAGACTTTGGCAAAGAACAGATTTTTATGGTCGGGCGCTAGGGAACAAGCATCTCGGAAACGACGAAGCTGGTGGGCTTTTCTCGTGCCACTCACGTAAGCATCTTTGGAAAGTGGTTGAAGGTCAGTGTTAATACTAGTAACCGACAAGGTACTGGACATTCACGTTTCAAGGTGGAAGCCAGAGGCTTGCGCGCTCTCTAAATAACGATAGGCGTCGATGTATGGCGGATCTGACCACAGAATACAGTGCCGGTGCAGGCACAATGTATACAAGCATCAGAGCACACCGTTCAGGGGACAACGCGGCTCCGCAGCAGACGACCCTTAAGTGTTCCCTTTCTGACTCAACAACACGATCAGTTACGATTGCAGTGGCTACGAGATCACCTAGATTGGATCGTGGCTCAATGGAAACGGTCACCTGGTAGGATGAATTGCCCTTCTTGTTACAGAATTTCGATGATTGTATCCGGATACACTGTCATCCAGTCGAACGGCTGCTAGAAACAACCACAGAGCTACGGACCAAGCCGGTGGGGATAGTATTACGCTATGGTGGACATACACTGGAAGTTCCATGGGGGCTGTGGTGGTAATCGAATGCACCATGACAATTGCGGACTACGTGAACATTGTTAAGCACCATCTACATACTTGAAGTTTTTTTCTGTCCATCCATTTGACAGGAGGTCTCGGGGACCACGTCCGTTTACTATGGCAAGAAATTAAAAAGCTTACAGCCGTCTTTACGATTTTATTTATTTTGTAGCTACCAGTTTCAGCGCTTCAATGTGCCATCTTCAGACCGTAGATGACACGATCTCTATATCTACCGCGTGAGCGGCCAACGTAAGTGGTTGCGCAGACTTACCCGACGGCGATAACAACTTCCAGTAGAATAACTGTCTGTGTCACAGTGAGGAGCATGGACAGGGAACACATTCTGATGTCTTCGCCACCAGATTCTCCTGGTGTGAACCACATGTAGGACATGTCGTACACTATCAGGCGCCAGCCTCGCACCAATAATCCACTGACACGTAATATACGGGAATTTCGCGAACTGTGCACAGTCGTCTGATATTAAATACCTTTGGAAATCTTCTGAGGACTTGACCAGTCCATGCAACGCGGACTCGCTGCTGTATTGCGATGTACGAACTCGGGCCGGGCGGTGTGGCCGTGCGGTTCTAGGCGCTTCAGTCTGGAACCGCGTGACCGCTACGGTCGCAGGTTCGAATCCTGCCTCGGGCATGGACGTGTGTTGTGTCCTTAGGTTAGTTAGGTTTAAGTAGTTCTAAGTTCTAGGGGACTGATGACCACAGATGTTAAGTCCCGTAGTGCTCAGAGCCATTTGGTTATTTATTTATTTATTTATTGTGTGAACTCGCTATAAATCATAATGTTTTGCCTCATCGGTGTATTTGCAGTGCTGACTTTTTAACTGCCTCCTCTAATTTCGTCGAAATAGATCAAATCAGCAGTACTATTCTCACACATTGCAAGGACATATATACATCATAAGACACAAAATGAATTAGACGGACACTTTTGATATTAAAGATGTGCGCATTCGTTCCTTCCCCTGTTCAAAACGTTTCCTGCCTATCGATTTCCGTGAGACTGCATAGGACTTTCGCCGTTTTTACCTTTCGGTGGCGCGGTAGAGCACAGGAACACATCCACATCTGTATCTATGCTGTGCAAATCACTGTGAAGTTCGTGGTAGAGACTTCTTTTTAATGTGCCTGAAAGACTGTTCTCGAAGTTTTCTAAGTAGGTTCTCGCCAGGTGTACGACGTACCGTAGTTCTTTAAAATGCCTTCCAGTCAGGTTTTTCGACATTTCTGTCACACTGTCTCCTCGGTCAAACACACCTGTGGCCTTCCGCATCGCTCTTATTTGTGTACGCTCAGAGTCCCCTGTTAGTACGACCCCGTCGGCGTCACACACTTCCGGGCGCAAGCAAGAGTGCGATGGGCAAGAAACTAGGACGAGGCTTCTTACTCTTCCACTAGCCGGCTGCGCTGCTCGTCACGACCTCCACTCGTTGAGGAAAACGGATGGCCCATTTAAATCACGGGTAAAAACATTTCCGTCACATCGCACAAGGCAACGGGAGATTTCACCTACCAGAACGACACTCAGCACCCGCTCTGCACCGAAGGTATTTTTCTTAAACAGAGTGTTCTTCACTGCAGGTTCTACTGCGGCGCTCTCCGAACCGTAATTTCAGTCCGACTGAAATAGTACCACAGTGTTATACACTCAAAGACAAAAAAAGAAAAAAAGAAAAGAAGACACACCACGAAGGAATTATCCGAATGAGACGGAAATCGGTAGCTATGATGTACAAGTACAGACAAACAAATGATTATAATTTCAGAAAAATTGGATCATTTATTCGAGAGAAAGAGTTTCACAAAAATTTAGTAAGTCAATAACGCATTGGTCAACCTCTGTTCCATATGTAAGCAGTTATTCGGCTTGGCATCGATTGCCAGTGTTGTTGGCTATCCTACTGAGGGACACCGTACCAAGTTGTGTCCTACTGGCGCCTTACATCGGCAGGATGGCTAGCTGGTCGGATGGCCCTGCCCGTATTGTTCCAAACGTTCCCAGTTGGGAAGAGATCTCGCGAAGTTACTGGCTAAGGTAGGGTTTGGCAAGCACGAAGACGAGCAGTAGAAACTCTCGCCTCGTGCGGCAGGAATTATCTTGCTGAAATGTAAGTCCAGGATGGCTTGCCACGAAGGGAAACAAACCGGGGTGCAGGATATCGTCGACGCATCTGTGTGCTGTAATGGTGTGGCGGATGGCGGCCCGGACCACCAGCCCTGCTCGTCACGCCGTATGGAGGGCGACAGTCGGGTCGGTGTCCCACTGCGGTCCGGACGTCTCCGTGGTCACCGGGGCTCAGTTCGAAGCGGGACTCCTCACTGAAGACAGTTCTGCTTCAGTCAATGAGATTCCAGGCCAAAGAGATATACGGAGATGCCCCGGACGCCAACCTCACTGTTGTCCACTATATGTCTGACAACCAGGAGTGACGGTCGGGGTGGCATTTCTTTTCATAGCAGGACCCCTTTTGTTGTCACTCAGGGCACCCTCACGCCCCGTTTTGTTACCATTCTTGGCAAGTCATTCTTGGCTTACATTTCAGCAAGATAATGCCCGACGTGTTACTGACTTGTTCGATTTGTGAAGCTCTTTATCTTTAATAAATCACCCGTCTTTTCTGAAACTGTAATCATTTGTTGGTCTGTGAGCTTATACCGTGTCCGCCTTCATAGCTGAGTGGTCAGCATGTCTGACTGCCTTAAAGTGGCCTCGGTATCGATTCCTCACCGGGTCGGAGATTTTCTTCGCTCGGTGACTGAGTGTTGTGTTGTCTTCATCATCATTTCATCATCATCGACACGCACGTCGCCCAATGTCGAATCATCTGAAAAGCTTTATACCTCTTAGACCGAACTTCCCCAGGTGGGGACTCCTGGCCAACAATGCCGTCCCATTATCTCGTTTCACATCTACCGATTTTCGTCCCATTCGGATAATTCCTTCGTGGTGAGTTTTTTTCCTTTTTGCCTTAGAGTGTATATGTGATATAAGCTTACGTGACAAAACATTAATCACCTCTTTAGAAGAGCACATTGATCGCTTTAGAGCGCTGTAGAAGGTGTAGCAGGAGGTCGTGTGACCTCTGCTGACGTAAGTCACGGTAGTGAAGTGGCGTGCATGTGGCTGTCCGTTCTACAGAACCAGTGCAGTATGATGTGGAGGCGTGAGAGAATGACAGAAAGGATGTGCACATGACAACACTGTGAATGATATTGCCCAGTTTGTTGACGTGCCGGCGTATACTGTCCAACTTGTCCACGAGGAATGGCACAACGTTTACAATCACGTAAAAAAGTTTTCGCAAACAGCTCCTGACTGATATGTACCGGACACCAGTGCCACGATAATCGGTTTCGAATCCGACAGGAATTGCTGCTGTCAGTGAATGTGGGCCCGTCTCAACCAGTTTGCACATAATCATTACGAAGCGAACTGCATGCAGTTCAAATTTGTAGGCGGATACCGTCGCAGAAGACCATTGTTCGCTTTAGCAAATAAGTCCACATGGTCAATGGGCCAAACAAGACAGACGCTGGAAAGTAACTGGCTGCAGGTGTCTAGAGGGGTCCAACGAGTCGCGGTTTCGACTCTCTTCAAACGATGCAAGGCGCCGACTGCACCGACGTTGAACCCGCACTGTGTGAAGGGTGTAGTGCAAGCTGGAGGTGGCACTGCGATGCTTTGGGGGCATTTTTAGTACTGTTCATTCAGTCTACCGTTAACATCAATCAGTATGTTTATTTCAACATTCTCAATGACCAGATGTTGCCGTTTCTTCTATATCTTCGTGGTCAGTATACTTTGGACACTCCTGTCTTCCAAGATGACAACAGCCCTGTGCTTCCACGGGTGGTAGTCGCACACGTTCCTGGTTTGTCATACACTGGAGTACTGTAGCGCACCCGCTAAATCACCTGATCTCAATCACATAAACTGTCCAGTCGCATTAGTGTGACCACCTGAATAATCATATTTTGCAGCACGGTCTGCTGGAAGAGAGTCAGTGACGTTTTAGGATAACGGTATCGTCAAGAGTGCCCGAGGGATCTGTGATAGGACCGCTATTATCTTCTACGAGAGTCATTCCGTAAGCCATACTAGCTATCGTATATCTTGCGATAAATCGACAACATGAGGAGTCCACGATGTGCATTGAACTGGTACGGCAGTGTGTATATGAATGCCAACATAAAACAGGGTTTCAGCACAGAAGAGCACCGTAAAGCTTGAAATGAAACACACGCATTGGAGCTCAGTGTAAATTTATTGTGCATGAGTACAAATGGAACAATAATGAATCAAAATCAACTACTGTGCTTCAAAATAGTCCCCCAGTACCTTCGCACAGCGTTGACAACGATGGGAAAGGCCCTGAATGCCACTGGCAGTGCCATCAATATGTGTCACCTACATGCCGCGAGGACATTCGTCCCGTTTGCAACGCCCCTCTCACGCAATGGTTTCCTCAGCCGTGGAATGAGGTCCAAGTCGCACGGACTACGGTCCGGTGACGAGGGTGGGTGGGGGTATCATTCTTATAGCACGGCTAACCTCACCATGAATGTTTCGGGCGCTGGCACCGAACCATCCTCGCATGTGGTTGCAATCTGTCAGTTGATTTCGGTAATGTCTGCCGCGGGCTTTCGAATGCAATTACTGCGATGCCACACTTTCGCACGATATACCCTATGCCATGACCTATGGAATGACCCTCATTTATACGTAAGGGTAAGGAGTAGTCTGCGGCTGTTTTCTGATGATGCTGTGATGTACGGCAAGGTGTCGTTGAATAACTGTACGAGGATACAGGATGATCTAGACAAAATTTCTAGTTGATGTGATGAATAGTAGCTAGCTCTAAATGTAGAAAATTTAGGTTCATGCGGATAAGCAGTAAAAACAAACCCGTAATGTTCGAAAACAGAATTAGTAGTATACTGCTTGATACAGTCACATCGTTTAAATATCTGGTCGTAACGTTGAAAAGCTATGCGAAGTGAAATGAACATGTGAGGATTTGCCTCGGGCATGGATGTGTGTGATGTCCTTAGGTTAGTTAGGTTTAATTAGTTCTAAGTTCTAGGCGACTGATGACCTCAGAAGTTAAGTCGCACAGTGCTCAGAGCCATTTGAACCATGTGAGGATTGTTGTGGGGAAGACGAATGTTCGACTTCGATTCACTTAGAAAATTTTGGGAAAGTGTGGTTCATCTGTAAAGGAGTCCGCATCTAGAATGCTAGTACGATCTATTCCTGAGTCCTGCTTGAGTGTTTGGGATCCGCATCAGATCGAATTGAAGAAATTCAGGGGCGGGCTGCTAGATTCATTACCAGTAGGTCTGAACAACACGCCACTATTACGGAGATCCTTAACTCAAATGGGAATACATGAAGGCGTTCCTTTCGAGGAAGACTGTTGAGAAAATTTAGAGAAGCTACATATGAATCTGACTGCAGAACGCTCCTACATCCGCCAACATACAATTCGCGTAAGGACCACGAAGGTAAGATAAGAGAAATAGGGTTCGTACGCAGGCATATGGATAGTCATTTTTCCCTCGCCCTATTTGCGAGTGATACAGGAAAGGAAATGACCAGTAATGGTGCAGGGTACTCCGACACGCACCGTATGGTGGTTTGCGGAGAATGTATGTAAATGTATCGATGGGAATGTGGAGCCATGCCGTAGCCAGCTGTGCTAGGTTTCTAGGTTGAGGATCCGTGGCGCGAACAGTCCAATCGATGTAGCCCCACAGATTCTGGACTGGGTCTAAATTTGGGGAGTTTGGTGGTGAGGGGAGTACCGTAAACCCTGGTGCTCTTCGAATCAATCGCGTACACCGCGAGCTATGTGACACGTTGCATTGTCCTGCTGGTAGATATCATCGTGCCAAGGAAAAACAAACTGCATCTAGGGATGGACATAGTCCCCGAGGATGGATGCATAATTGTGTTGATTCATTTTGCCTTCCAGAATGACGACATCATCCAGGGAGTGCCACGAAAACATTCTTCAAGCCATAACGCTTCTTTCTACGGTCTGTCCCCTTCCGAAGATTATTGCACGGCGTTTGCTTTCAGACGTTTCACGTCATGCACGTCAACGGCCATCTGTCAAATGGAGCATAAAACGTGATTCGTCTGAAAAGGCCACCTGTCCCCACTCAGTGGTCGTCCAGCCTTCACCATAGTCAGCGTGGGTGCCTGAACGAGGCGCCTACTTCGGAAGCCCATACACAGCAAAGTTCGCTGAACGGTCGTTGAAGAGCCCCTCGGGTCATTGGGCGATCAACTGCTCAACAGTTGCACGTCTGTTCGCCCGTACATACCTCTGCAGCTGTTGTTCACCTCTGTCATCTGTTATGGCCCGTGATGGACTACAGTTGCCTCGTCGCCGGTTTTCTAAAGCGCCGTTTTGACATGCACGGTATACTTTACCCACGGCGGCACACAAACTGTTTACAATCTTAGCCGTATTGGAAATGCTTCCACCCTCGGCCTGCAAGCCATATATCGTGTTCTTTTGGACACGAGCTAAATCGCTCCGTTTCTGCATAACTTCAACGAATGCACTGTTTTCCTCGTCCCCCCCAACACGCTTTATATAGCCTCCATTGCTAGTGCTGCAATCTGCCTTCTGTGAATGGTTATTGCACGTAGGCGAACACATGCTGTGGTCACATTAATGTTGCTGGACAGCGTAGAAAATGTCTGGCACTGTTTGGAAGAAAAGGTGAGGAGTAGCAACCAGTTTCTCCTCAATTTTGTAGCTCTACGGATCTCATCATCATGGATTTGCCATGCACGAAGAAACTTGTGGGCTCTGTCCATCGCTGATTTGGGGCCGTTATCAAAGCTAGAGACGCTGTTACACGGTATTAACGTCTTATCTGAAGCGTATGACTAAATTTTTGTTTAGCCTGCTTATGTTTCGGTGGAGTTTATATTTGTAAAAAGATTGTACATGTATTTTTAGATTCGTGTTACGTGTCTTCTCCAATCTGTCAGATCACTCAGTGAGTAAACTTGTTCTCGTATACTGAATAGTTTTGGTTCACTTGCCGGTTAATCAAACGTTCTCACTAAGCGAATTTTCGGTAAACAGAAGGTGAAAAGATCGAGTGCTATTTACGAGCAGTTGGAGAGAGTGCGCACCTGTCGCTTCGCTGAATGCATTAAGTGGCCCACACACGCTCAACATTATTAAGATAATAATATTGTCTCAGTATACTACGTGGCAGAGCGAGGCCAGAAACAGTGCAATAATACTGGGCAATGTCTGCGCGCAGGAAGCGTCATAGCGAGAGCGTCGGCGCTATGGAACTCCCGTGTAATGCGACTGATTTGCTCGTCTTGCAAAATACAAGCAGAAAGTGTGCACAACGGACGAACTTGCCTGAAAGCTCCCAGTGAACATTTTTAATGGACGAGGGGCTCATTCACGGTGGCACAGATTTATAAAACAAAGTAAGCGAACTGTGTAATTCATTGCCGGCCGGAGTGACCGTGCGGTTCTGGGCGCTTCAGTTTGGAACCGCGTGGCCGCTACGGTCGCAGGTTCGAATCCTGCCTCGGGCATGGATGTGTGTGATGTCCTCAGGTTAGTTAGGTTTAAGTAGTTCTAAGTTCTAGGGGACTGATGACCTCAGATGTTAAGTCCCATAGTGCACAGAGCCATTTGAACCATTTTTGTAATTCATTGTACAAATGTGTTGTTTTCTGAGTATTTCTCTACTGTAACAGCTGTTGCAAACGAAATGAAACAATTATTTACTGTTTACTGATTTAAAGCTAACATAATCTTATGTCTGTGCTGTGACAACCGTTGCTAGGAAAATAGACATGTAGGAGACACCGGGGCATATTTACTGGAATTCCTCTCGGGAATTTTTTATTTTTCTGTTTATTTTTATCATGTTTAAATCTGTTTAGTCTTGTAAAATGATTATTAAAGTATAGCTTGATATATTTACTTCTAACTCAACATCTCATTTAACTGTGTAAAATAGTGTTATAAAGGCTCCAGTCGAGTGCTTAGGCGTGTCCCTGGTATGGAGCAGGTTTACGCACCTAGGAGGGCACTTAGCATATCATGCAATGCCGGAGGAAAATGGCAACACCAAGAAGTAGTTGTGCTACGTAAACGAAAGTTGGTAGGCGTATTTCTACATTTGAAAGATGATGTCTATTCAAATTTTGCACCAGCCACGTATGAGTGGCGCTAGTAGCGCCTTGCACATCACGTTTGCTTTAAATACTCGCTGTAACGGTTTTAAGTGTTAGGCACATTTGAGACTGTAAGTGATGAGTTGATGTTAGGCAAGAAAGCCTTTAAGGCAACAAAGCGTCATTATCAACACTTCACTGAGTTTGAATGGTGCTAAGTTCCTATGTGACCAAACTGCTGAGGTCATCGGTCCCTAGGCCTACACACTACTTAATCTAACTTAAACTAACTTTCGCTAAGGAAACACACCCACCCATGCCCGAGGGAGGACTCGAACCTCCGACGGGGCGAGCCGCGAGAACTGTGGCAAGGCGCAATAGCCCACGCGGCTACCCCGCGCGGCTAGTTTTTAATGTTGAGATTTTTTCCGTCAGTTTGAAACACAATAATTAGTAAACGAAACACAATGCCGAAATTTTTAAAATATATTTCGCTGGGAGTAAACAAAATTGCACCCTTACTTACACTAATTAACATGATAAAGTACAAAAATTTTACTGTTAGCAAACAAACTTTTTGGTGAATTTCCACCTGTTAGCATAATATGGCCTATATAGAAGTTTAATGTTAATTAGCCTTGTAACACTTACGAAAACGGCGTTGCTGTGCTGGTACTGCGAACGGCTGAAAGCAAGGGGAAACTACAGCCGTAATTTTTCCCGAGGGCATGCAGCTTTACTGTATGATTAAATGATGATGGCGTCCTCTTGGGTAATATGTTCCGGAGGTAAAATACTCCCCCATTCGGATCTCCGGGAGGTAACTACTCAAGAGGATGTCGTTATCAGGAGAAAGAAAACGCGTTCTACGGATCGGAGCGTGGAATGTCAGATCCCTTTATCGGGCAGGCAGGTTAGAAAATTTAAAAAGGGAAATGGATATGTTAAAGTTAGATATAGTGGGAATGAGTGATGTTCGGTGATACGAGGAACAAGACTTTTGGTCAGGTGAATACAGGGTTATGAATACAAAATAAAATAGTGGTAATGCAGGAGTAGGTTTAATAATGAATAAAAAAAATAGGAGTGCGGGTGAGCTACTACAAACAGCATAGTGAACGCATTATTGTGGCCAAGATAGACACGAAGCCCATGCCTACTACAGACGCACAAGTTGCCAACTAGCTCTGCAGATGACGAAGAAATTGATGAAATGTATGATGAGATAAAAGAAATTATTCAGATAGTGAAGGGAGACGAAAACTTTTCAGCCATAATGGCTATGTTTGTAAACCGTGACTGTTTGGGAAAATTATTTACTTAATAGTCTTGGGTGACTGGAATTCGATAGTAGGAAAAGGGAGAGAAGGAAACATAGTAGGTGAATATGGATTGGGGGTAAGAAATGAAAGAGGAAGACGCCTGGTAGAATTTTGCACAGAGCATAACTCAATCATAGCTAACACTTGGTTCAAGAACCATAAAAGAAGGTTGTATACCTGGAAGAAGCCTGGAGATACTAGAAGGTATCAGATAGATTATATAATGGTAAGACAGAGATTTAGGAACCAGGTTTTAAATTGTAAGACATTTCCAGAGGCAGATGTGGACTCTGACCACAATCTATTGGTTATGAACTGTAGATTAAAACTGAAGAAACTGCAAAAAGGGGGGAATTTAAGGAGATGAGACCTGGATAAACTGACTAAACCAGAGGTTGTACAGAATTTCAGGGTGAGCATAAGGGAACAATTGACAGGAATGGGGGAATGAAATACAGTAGAAGAAAAATGGATAGCTTTAAGGGATGAAGTAGTGAGGGTAGCAGAGGATCAAGTAGGTAAAAAGACGAGGGCTAGTAGAAATCCTTGGGTAACTGAAGATATATTGAATTTAATTGATGAAAGGAAAAAAATATAAAAATGCAGTAAATGAAGCAGGCAAAAAGGAATACAAACGTTTTAAAAATGAGATCGACAGGAAATGCAAAATGGCTAAGCAGGGATGGCTAGAGGACAAATGTAAGGATGTAGAGGCTTATCTCACTAGGGGTAAGATAGATACTGCCTACAGGAAAATTAAAGAGATCTTTGGAAAAAAGAGAACCACTTGTATGAATATCAGGAGGTCCGATGGAAACCCAGTCGTAAGCAAAGAAGGGAAAGCAGAAAGGGCGAAGGGGTATATAGAGGGTCTATACAAGAGCGATGTTCTTAAGGACAATATTATGGAAATGGAAGAGTATGTAGATGAAGATGAAATGGGAGATATGATAGTGCGTGAAGAGTTTGGCAGAGCACTGAAAGAAATGAGTCGAAACAAGGCAAGGGAGTAGACAACATTCCATTAGAACTACTGACAACCTTGGGAGAACCAGTCCTGACAAAACTCTACCATCTGGTGAGCAAGTTGTATGAGACAGGCGAAATACCCTCAGACTTTAAGAAGAATGTAATAATTCCAATCCCAAAGAAAGCAGGTGTTGACAGATGTGAAAATTACCGAACTATCAGTTTAATAAGTCATAGCTGCAAAATACTAAAGCGAATTCTTTACAGTCGGATGGAAAAACTGGTAGAAGCTGACCTCGAGGAAGATCAGTTTGGATTCCGTAGAAATATTGGAACACGTGAGGCAATACTGACGCTACGACGTATCTTAGAAGGAAGATTAAGGAAAGGCAAACCTACATTTCTAGCATTTGTAGACTTAGAGGAAGCTTTTGACAATGTTGACTGGAATACTCTCTTTCAAATTCTGATGGTGGCAGGGGTAAAATACAGGGAGCGAAAGGCTATTTACAATTTGTACAGAAACCAGATGCCGGTTATAAGAGTCGAGGGATATGAAAGGGAAGCAGTGGATGGGAAGGGAGTGAGACAGGGTTGTAACCCGTCCCCGATGTTATTCAATCTGTATATTGAGCAAGCAGTAAAGGAAACAAAAGAAAAATTCGCAGTAGGTATTAAAATCCATGGAGAAGAAATAAAAACTTTGAGGTTCGATGATAACATTGTAATTCTGTCAGAGATAACAAAGGACTTGGGAGAGCAGTCGAACGGAATGGACAGTGTCTTGAAACGAGGATATAAGATGAACATCAACAAAAGCAAAACGAGGGTAATGGAATGTAGTCGAATTAAGTCGAGTGATGCTGAGGGGATTAGATTAGGAAATGAGACACTTAAAGTTATAACTGATGATGGTCGAAGTAGAGAGGATATAAAATGTAGACTGGCACTGGTAAGGAAGGCGTTTCTGAAGAAGAGAAATTTGTTAATATCGACTATAGATTTAAGTGTCAGGAAGTCGTTTCTGAAAGTATTTGTATGGAGTGTAACCATATATGGAAGTGCAACATGGACGATAAATAGATTGGACAAGAACAGAATAGAAGCTTTCGAAATGTGGTGCTACAGAAGAATGCTGCAGATTAGATGGGTAGATCACGTAATATATGAGGAGGTTCGAATCCTGCCTCGGGCATGGTTGTGTGTGATGTCCTTAGGTTAGTTAGGTTTAAGTAGTTCTAAGTTCTAGGGCTATTTGAACCATTTTTTAATGAGGAGGTATTGAATAGAATTCAGTTTGGGGAGAAGAGGAGTTTGTGGCACAACTTGACTAGAAGAAGGGATCGGTTGGTAGGACACGTTTTGAGGCATCAAGGGATCACAAATTTAGCATTGGAGGGCAGCGTGGAGGGCAAAAATCGTAGAGAGAGACCAAGAGATGAATACACTAAGCAGATTCAAAAGGATGTAGGTTGCAGTAGGTACCGGGTGATGAAGAAGCTTGCACAGGATAGAGTAGCATGGAGAACTGAAGACCACAACAACAACAATATTAATTAAAGACCTATTCATCACCGATGTCCGAATGGCATTTTATGCCCTTTTTTGTGTGTGCTATGTTCCTTGTGGCACAGTCTTCGTGAGTCCACCTTTTACATCTACGGCACTGGAAGCATTCTTGACTTCAGTTAGTTAGTTAGTTAGTTACGTGTTCCATTGATCAATAGCATGGAAAACCGTTATAATGTGGAACGTGTCAAATGCACAAGAAATGCGCACAGGAAACAAGTTTTTTTTCTTTTTTTGTTGACATTATAGTGTTATACCTAAATATTTCTATTATCTATCCCATTCCCTTAAATGGCACAAAATGCACATATTATATCTCCAGATTTATTTACTCATATTCAAGAATTCATCTATGGTATAGAAGGAGTTGTCAAGGAGGTATGATTTCAGTTTGTTTTTGAAACTATTACTTCTCTCTGTCAGACACATTCTTTCATCTGGTAATTTATCAAAAAAGTTTTATAGCGGCGTATTTTACCCTTTTCTGTGCCAAAGACAGGTTAAGTAAAGGACAGTGCAGTTATTTCTTTTTTCTGGTATTGTAAACATCAATGTCGCTGTTGATTTTAAACTGATCCATGTTGTTGAGGAAATATTCCATTACTGAGTAAATGTACTGTGAAGCAGTTGTAAGAATTCCTAACCTTTATAACAGATGCCTACAAAATGTGCGACTATGAACCCCACACAATCTTCCAGCTACTTTCTTTTGAGCAGTGAATACCTTTTGCCCAAGTGTTGAGTTGCCCCAGAATATTATTCCGTATGACAGCAGAGAGTAGAAGTATACAAAGTATGTTAGCCTACTAATTTCTACGTCCTCAAAATTGGTAATTATTCTGATTGCAAAAGTTGCTGAACCTAGTCGCTTTAGGAGATCCAAAATATGAATTTTCCAATTAAAATTCTCATCTATATGTACATCCAAAAACTTAGTGTGCTGTAACCCGGCTACTGACTTCTTTTGATGTGTTATGTTTATTGAAGGAATTATACTTTTTGCAGCAATAAATTGGAAGTACTGTGTTTTTTCAAAGTTCAGAGCAAGCCCATTCGCTGAAAACCAATTAATAACTTTTCCAAAGACCTTATTTGTATCATTTTCTATCGGACTTTCTCTTACTGGATTAACAATTATGCTTGTATCATCAGCAAACAGTGTCAGTTCAGCATCTTTTTTCACATAAGAAGGGAGGTCATTCACATATATCAAGAACAGGAGGGGATCCGTGATCGAACCTTGTGGAACACCTAATATAATTTCACCCCAATTAAATGAAGTGGCAAACTCTTTTGAATCACTTGAAGCATATAAAGAGACTTTTGGCTTCCTGTTCTGTAGATATGGCTTAAACCACTCATATGCTGTTCATTTATACCATAGAATTGTAATTTCGCTAACATAATGTCATGGTTCACACAATCAAATGCTTTGGATAAGTCACAGAATATTCCTACTGGTGACATTTTACTACTTAAAGACTCTATTATTTGGACAGTCATCATCATCATCATCATCATCATATTGCTGTCTCAGTGGAACAGCATTTCTGAAATGCGAACTGTGATTTACTAAGTATGCCATTACTGTTGAGATGGCTAACCACTCTTGAGTACATTACTTTCTCAAGGATTTTGGAAAATGCTATAAGCAAGGATGCTGGCCGGTGATTATTGACATCTGTGGTTTCCCCCTTTGTGTAGAGAGGCCTGACAATGGCAAATTTTAACCTGTCTGGAAAAATACCCTGAGTCAGTGATGCATTACATATGTGACTCAAAACATCAGCTCTAATTGCTTCTTTTTGATTGATTGTATCGTTTCAAGCAGTAAATAAAAGGCAATTTCCATCCTCTTGATCAGATTGTTGCAGGCTGTAAGTGAAAGGAAGAGGAACGGGATGGGACATTCGTTGAGTTGGGAGCGCTTGCTAACAGACGCTTTGGAAGGTCTAAAAATGGCTCTGAGCACTATGGGGCTTAACAGTTGAGGTCATCAGTCCCGTAGAACTTAGAACTAGTTAAACCTAACTAACCGAAGGACATCACACACATCCATGCCCGAGACACGATTCGAACCTGCGACTGTAGCAGTCGTGCGGTTCCAGGCTAAAGCGCCTAGAACCGCTCGGCCACATCGGCCGGCTGGAAGGTCTAGTTTGTGAGAGGAGATTGAGGGGAAGGAGGACATACAAGATGATAGACGACATTATAGGAAGCGGAAATTACGTAGACCTGAAGAAGACATCAGAAGACAGGAGAGCTGGAGCGTTACCATGTGAAAACTTGCCTTTGCGCAGAACACTAATAACATCAGCATTGCTGTTAGCAATTTCTTGTCGTTATCAGTCCTTGCTCTCATAGAATTAATTCTTTCTGCTTGAAATTCATTAAGTTCTTTAGCAATTTCTGCATTTTTATTCTCCTCTAACTTCATTTTTCAGATTGCTTTCCAGCTGCTTAAAGTTTCCATTATTGAGGAATGAGGATGCAATGCATATAAGTGCGTAAACGTGCCCCAATAGAACTGCGTAAACGTGCCCCATCGCTACGTTTGAATTAGTTTCGTGGGTACAGTAGTAACTTTTAGACTTTCAGATTATACAAATGTACCTTGTAAAACAGAATACTCTCCTGTAAATGAATATAGATTTACCAATTCTTAATTCTAAAAGGTAAGCTACCTAAGTGACTCAACATTTGGGTTGCAAAATTTTCTCACCTTGTGCACAAACACAACAAATATATTCTTCACGCTAAGACCGACACTCAGTTCATGCCGTGTAGTTTGCGAGAGGTCTCTGGACATGGCAGTACTAACCTTCCATTATCGGTAGCGCTCTAGCAAGAATCGTTCCCCAGATAAATGCTGTGTTTAAACGTGCCCCACGCGTAAGCGTGCCCCTCTCTCCCTATGCTCACTGGACAGATGACTTGATCTTATTTGTCAATTCTGAGAAGTGCTAGATGTAAAACAAACATTTCTGCTTGCTGTCGAGACGCCAGATCAGTTTTACTGCTGTTGTGGACAACGAGCTATCTGGTGTTTCCTGATCAATCAGTAATTTCATTTCTCATAGTACCTCATGGTGCTTTTATACACAATCTTCCAGACCATTTCCTGATATTTTATCATTTACTTTTTCAGTTCTTTGCGGAAAAGAATTGAATTCTCTCTATCTCTGAAGGGACTACTGTATATTGCGCAATACCGCCCCTACACGGTACAATATACTGAGTGTGTGTCAGTATTTGTAAAGCTCTGCAGTCTTCTTCAGTATATTGCGCAAACCGGCAATACCGATCTCCGACGGTCAATATTACTGCGCAATACGCAGTATTAAGGTCCCCTTTTGTTGAGCGTGTCACGTGGCAGATGACGTCAGACCTTGTACCGGCCATGCAACAGTGCACGGTGCGCAAGACGCGCCACTTCAGGACACATTATGGATGCTCGACGCGTAGGACACTTCCACTGCGAGGTCACGTGTCACCGTGTTAACTGGGAACGGTGGGTATCGCGATTCGGTAAGCTGCCGCCGGAGGAGTAGACAACGTGTGCAGCTACTGGCTACTGTGCTGGATTATCATATCGGACAGGACATCTCTGGTGCGCCAAATGAATGTTAGAGAACATCAATCAGTGATAATTTTACCAACCATAATCATAACCTCGCTATAAGTAGAGAATGGCTTCCCACCACCCCACCCATGTTCTTCCGCTTGCCGCGTATCACAGAGATTAGGTTGGGCATAGTAACACCAACACTGGGCATTAGAAGCATGGAAATGATCGCCTGGAGTGATAACGATGGTTGACGTCGATGACAGGATACGAGTACATCGACATTCAACCAAGACGATGTACCTCATTTGCCAAGAGGCCACTATTCTGGGGGCATTGGGGGCATTGTCGGGCGTGTAATCATCATGTGGAATAGAAGTTGACACGTGATGCATCTTGATGCATCTCTCTTGATGCATGAACCGACTGACTGATCATATGCTTCCGTTTGTTGACCTACATCACTTTGCAGGCAACCTCTAAGTTCAACAAGACAACACATCACTACGCACCTGAATTCGGTCGGACTGTCTTGTATATTACCCCTCCATTTTTTTTTAAAAAAAGCTCAACTGTAAGACCCTATCAAGCGCGCCTTGAATCCACTCTCGGCGTGGTCGAGGGTTGAGTTGGTATGGATCATTACGGTTAATCGATATATATGGTGTCTCATGGAGGCCATAATAAGAAGCAATGTCGCCGTCATCGTGGGGAAAGAGATGCTGCAAACTGCTAAGTATGTTTCTCTAATTCAGTTGCTTATTACAGTAGTTGTAAGACTATAATCAACAAGGTCTAACGCACCGCTTTCCGGGCGGGAATGTGATTACTTGTTCACCGTAAGCGAACGAGGAGCACAATGTTTGGTATGTGGTAAAATATTGGGCATATAAAGGTACAATGTAGATGTCACTGCAGTATACATCACTTCAACCAATATGGAAGTGTAGAGGGTGTAATACGACTTAATCTTCTTAATAATCTGCGCGAGGAAGGAACTAAAGTAGAGGTACGTATTATAACGTTGTACCTACATACGATATAGCTTAATTACTGTGCCTAAGAAACCAAATTTTCCTTTGAAATGACAAATCCGTTAATTTCTTACACAGGAATGTGATGCGCAGCAGTTCGTACTAGTTACACAACAGCTATGCTGATCGCCGTGCTTCCCGACCCTTTCGTGAGGGCGAATTTGTAAAGCAGATTTTGGAAGTTGTAGCAGATGAAATGTGTCCACAATTATCACGTTCTTTCGCACGTTTGAGTCTGTCGCGGAGCACTATAACTCGTCGTATCGAAAGTTTGTCAGGTGATATAGTGGAAGAATTAACGGATGTCATTTCGAACGTCTTGGTGTTTTCTGTTGGATTAGATGAGAGTACCGACTTACCGGACACAGCCCAGCTGGCAATATTTGTTAGTGGAAGGTGTATTTACCAAGTTTGGTCTACCTGGAAAAAACTGGTTCAGTTGCCGCTGATGAAGCACCGTGCATGGTCGGATGCAGAGGAGGGCTTATAGGGCGGCTGAGAAGCAACACCAAGAGAGGTGCACTGTTTGATTCAGCAACAAAACTTGTGTGAAAAAACGTCACAATGTAGTAGTGAGAACAGTTAATTTTATTAACAATCGTGGACTGAACCACAGCCAATTTAAAGCTCTACTGAAGAATACTGAGTGTGAATCTGGTGGTATTGCGTGCGTTTGTGAAGTTCTTTGGCTCAGTAGACGTAATATACTGAATCGGTATTTTGACTTGTTGGACGAAATAATTTTATTCGTGGAAATGAAGGCGCTTCCTGACCGTGAATTCAGTGATCCTAAATCGATTGACGAGTTAGCATTTCTCAGCGACATCACATCCCACACGAATAAACTTAATCTTAAGTTGCAGGGAAGCAACATACTTGTTACTCAGTTTGTAGACAGTATTACTGCTTCCAATCAAATGTTGGAGGATTGGCAGAGTGAGATGTTGAAAGATGGGTTAGCCCATTTTCCCAAATTGTCAGTGCGGAAATCTGGTATAATTCAAGATAAGCTGCAGACATTTCCAGGTACTCTTGCGAGTCTTGTGAAGGAATTTTCCTTCCGATTTAGGGATACCGACCATTTATCGATGGATCTGATAGAGTTTGCTGCGCTCCTTTCAGTTACTACAATAATTTATGACGTTCCGTCTGCACTACAGTGCGAGTTGCTCACAGATCGATGTGATAGGGAACTGAAGGCTAGATATGAATCACGAACAAGCCTATCACATTTTTATGATCAGTTTTCGCAAACAGATTTCCCAAATATGAGCAAAATGGTTGCCAAACTGCTATCAATGTTCGGCTCAACTTATATGTGTGCAAAACTGTTGTATATAATGAAGATAAATAAATCTCCCCGAAGAGCCACTTTAACTGACGCACATCTCATTGCAGTTCTGCGAATTGCAAGTGCGAGATCGACCGCACCAAATATAATTCGTCTTCTTCAGCGAAAAGAAACGCATACCTCCGCATTATCTACTGAGTGACATCTCATTACATAAGTACACATAAGCCCATGTTTTGTTTATGGTGGATTATATTTATTCATTTATTTATTTCTGTGCTTAACCTAGAGTTAGTTTGTTGTTCATTCGTTATGTTGTTTTCTAAATAAGCTTTTATGTTGGCCTACTGTATTTTCATGACTACCAGGAGCATTTAGTTGTCAGATGTCAAAGTAATTACTTTTGTTTCCTACTCATAATCCAATGAAAGCAATATAATTAAACGTATTTATTTAGCACCATAATCTGATGCACTGAACAGAATAAGGCATTAGACACACAATAACGTCAGAAGTTCATATCGCGCTCCTTGTCCAGTTGTGAGGGCGGCAAGCTGTGCAAGGAGGTACGAGGTTAGCTCTCCTGCGCTGTTCACGGAGCCGACTTGCGCCCGCCTCTCGTCTGTAGCATTCTTGACGAGCCCTTTTAAAATATCAAAATAAGAAAAATGTTGACATTGTATTACCAAATTAAGGTGCCATACAGAATTAAGGTCTGGATGGATATGTCTGTTGCACTTTGGGAGAG
This sequence comes from Schistocerca serialis cubense, assembly GCF_023864345.2. Taxonomy (NCBI): domain Eukaryota; kingdom Metazoa; phylum Arthropoda; class Insecta; order Orthoptera; family Acrididae; genus Schistocerca; species Schistocerca serialis. Next base: position 10,524,179 of record NC_064640.1, read on the forward strand.
GAAAGAAGATTTTGTAAGAAATTAGTTTCCGGGTCGCCAGAAGCGCAGTGCCAAACATATAACGGTCTTAACTGTAACTTTAGTTACTTGGACCCAGAAGGAATACGAATACATATCTACATCTGACACATATTTTTTATTTGTTTACCTTTTTACATAGCCCTGTCAAGTGCGTAGTACGCGTAAACGGAGTTGGTTCAGCATTCGGATTAATATGTAACCAAGATAATCAGAAACTGAGTCATTTGTTGACTGGCTGCCATATCCATTGGTCTGATCTGTGTGTTAGAGCAGTGTGTGTGTGTGTGTGTGTGTGTGTGTGAAGTCAGAGAGTGTGTGTTTTGTGTTATGACAGACACGGGTTTAGTCACGTTTTGACTCATTGATAGCATATTGGGAAACTCACTTTATGTAGGAGCTAGATTTCACGGCAAAATCTACAACTATCCTGGCTCAGTATAAGTTAAGGCACAGCAACGGTATTTAGGCGGAGCTGCGCTAGAAGGGTCGCCTGGCGATCCAAATGTAGGTTTCTGTCATAGCGCTGTCTGAGTGTTCCTCCACTGTTCCTTGAAAACTGCAGAGACTCTTTAATGGCCTCGAGGCCTACAGGGTGTCTTATTTCTGTATATCCTGTGAAAAGGCTCTCAACCTGTATGTTCAAACTAAGTATCGGAAACACACTACTTTTTGGGGTTTTCGTAATTTCATCGCAGGGCAGTAATTGCCAGTACAATTATTTTATTTTGGAGAGAGTCGGAAGCAGAAATCGTGAAGCTGTGCCGCTAGTTTGAGTTTGACAAGAATCTCAAAAGTAATATGAAGTAAAGAAAGAAAACGTCGTATGGCACTGTTGACTGGCAAACAAAGAGAGCTCGTTGAGCCGCCTAATCACGCACAATCATCCTTCTGCACACGGCGTGTGAGAGTAGCGACGTAAGTCGATCTGTTGTGTATATGTGTGTGTGTGTGTGGGGGGGGGGGGGGGGGTGTGAAGTCACTTTTGTGTTGTATGATGATGAGAGGAGATGAAACTTGGTGCCAGCACATAGCCTAATCCAGATTGGACGATTCACCACCAACAGTATCACGTGGTCTCGTTCTATAAAACAGTTGTGAGATGTTTGGAATTTAATCCAGAATATTGGCGTAATGTCTGGTGATCGGAAACTGAATGCCATCACCTGTCCTCCCTTGCCGAACAAATTTTCGTGTTGAAAATGTCTTGCACTGTCAGTATTGGGACCGGCTACCTGCCAGTCGAGGTCATGGCACAAGCGTGCATTAGCGATGTGGGCTACGAAGGCAGTGGAACAACCCTATGGGCTCAGGAGTAGATAAAGCAAATGGCACACTGCGACTGATAGGATACTGGGAAACTTCAGTTTGTTTACAAAAGAGGTTACACACAGGACACTTTTATGGCCAATGCGTGCATTCTCTTCAAGTGTATCCAGTGGAACCAGTGATCTCTATCCTATCTAGATGAAGAAAGCATTGAACTACGGCGTGCCTGTAGCCTCCTGCCATCTTCCATGCTGGAGTTAAGGACAAAAAATTTGATCGATTTCTTCATGATAAATAATTATTTATTTAGTTTAGGTGTTGGACGTTGTGTGTAACTAGGCTGACGGGAGAGCAGAATCGAGAAGTATTTTCTTTTTATGTTCTTAGGGAATTTCGTGGCAGACATATTGTAATTAGGCGGAAGACTAAATACGAACATCTTCGGCTGACACACTCAGACAACTGGAATTCGACATCCAGGTAATATAGAGATCACTGATTTGAACTGAAAGAGGATGTCGAATATACAGGGTGAGTAACTAACTATTTCCATCTAGAATAACTTCGAAAGTGTGAAAGAAGCTGAAAAGTTTGTGGGACAAATGTTGCACGGGACAACGGGGGCCATAATATGACGTTAGTTTTTTGTTGCTAGATGGGGTCGCTTCAGAGATATTAAGGTCAACTTCGTTTTTTTTATTATTATTTATTTTCTGAAAGCGACTATCGAGACGAATCCAATGATGTGTAATGCAGTGCTGCAGTCTTCTTATCATGGACTGAGTGGTACTCCTTATCACTTCGGCACTTATCGAAGCACATGTTCTGACGATTCTCTCTCGTGTATCGTACAAATAGTAAATATTCGCCGAATAAGGCGTATCCGTCTAACGTGCCACTGACATGTGACCACCATTCGACGGTTTCGCAATACAACACTAATAGGAACGGTAAGACTAGTATCATCGAATCAAGCGAATGTGAATGACGTATTCCTTCGAAGAACAAGCCGATATGCTTCTCATTTACAGAGAATGCCAACGAATTTCAGTAAGAGCTAGAGACTTATACGCCGAAAGATGTCCTTAACGCACTCATCCTACACGTCGTACATTTAGATATCTGTATGATAAATTGAGAACAACTGGATCTTTAACGCATCGGAGACATATCCGGCAAAGGAAAGTTACTAACGAGGAAACGGAAATTGGTACTCTTGTCACTGTGGTGTGAGATCGCCATAAGTATCATCCTTACCATATCATTCTCCACCAAGGATTAACTGGTACGGATTGTATGCGTCGCATTGAATTCTGCTAATGGGCATAACTTCAGATTCTGAGGGATGACACATTTATTAATTTGATTTTATTTACTGACGTGTCTACATTCACGAAACATGGAAATGCTAATTTACATAACATGCATTATTGGGCAACTGAAAATCTATGTCGGCTGCGGCAAGTTGCACACCAAAAACCGTGGTCGGTGAATGTATGGTGTAGGATTCTGGAGAACAGAATTATAGGCCCCTACTTCATAGAAGGAAATCTTAATGGTAGGAAGTACACCACATTCCTGCAAGAAACATTAGATCTGTTTTTGGAAAAAATATCTTTAGGAACAAGCAACAGGATGTGGTATCAACAGGATGGTTGCCCGGCACATTTTTCGCTGATGGCTAGAAATGAGTTGCAGAGAGAATGCCCAAATCGTTGGATTGGACGCGGAGGAGATGTGTCGTGGCCGGCTCGTTCGCTAGACTTGACGTCTCTGGATTTTTTTCTTGTGAGGATTCGTAAAACACATTGTTTATAAAGATGTTCCAACTACACCTGAAGATATGCGAGAGAGAATTGTCAGAGCATGTGGTTCGATAAGTGCCGATGTGATAAGGAATACCACTCAGTCCATGATAAGAGGATTGCAGCATTGCTTTGTATCAATGTTCACCACTTCGAACACCTTCTCCAAATGGACGTTCATGCCACCTTTGTGACCTTCGTTGACCTTCAAAGACCTTACTGCTACACATCATCGGATTTGTCTCGATAGCTACTATCAGAAAATGAGTACCAAACTATAGCACGCCATTTAAAAAACAAAGTTGATCTTCATATCTCTGAAGCGACCGCACCTAGCAACAAAAAAACCAACGTCATATTGCCGGCCGGAGTGGCCGAGCGGTTAAAGGCGCTACAATCTGGAACCGCACGACCGCTACGGTCGCAGGTTCGAATCCTGCCTCGGGCATGGATGTGTGTGATGTCGTTAGGTTAGTTAGGTTTAAGTAGTTCTAAGTTCTAGGGGACTTATGACCACAGCAGTTGAGTCCCATAGTGCTCAGAGCCATTTGAACCAACCAACGTCATATTATGGCCCCCGTTGTTCCGCACGAGGTGAAAAGTATCATATTCTTGTTTCACAAGCGACAGGGTTTAACAGAATGTTAAAAAATTTTGTCTTTACGACTCGAAGAAAGACACCTTACACCTTTTGAGTAATGGTAGAAAACTTCAAGAACCTTTGTTCAGGCCCGAAGCTACGATTGTTCTTCAAAACCCTACTTATCTATCTCACAGATAAACGAAACCAACCTGCTTTCAGAAAAAGATGTGTTGCGTTACTTACTGAACGCGCCTCGTAGACTGTCAAATTCACTTTTCCTGGTGTGCAGCTAGGTTAACGATTCACTTAATTCTACAATCGATGTATCATCAGGTGCTGCAAGTAATGGCCGTCTGGACTCCAGTAATGCTAGCACCCGGAAGTACTCGCCGGGAAAACCTCAAACCCGAAATCACCTTCTTAACAATCACGGCCAATCGATATTTCAACAAAAATAGCTCCGGTAACTCTGGCACGAAATGGAAAGTCCCGCATCAACTAATGAGCTTCTGGGACAATGCGAGACTACCGTACTGCTCCGTTGGTAAGGTCTTAGTGACGATGATTCACCTTCGGCTTATGAATGACGAGTTAAATGTACAGCTGTGCAGGGAGTACATCGTGAAGTAACGGAGCCGTGAGTTTAACGTCCCCATTATACGAATGAGTCACCAGCAATTTGCCTAAAGCACATACTTCACGCAACCCTTCCGCCCTCACTGATCAGATTATGGCGACTACACTTGCGGGGACGACTGACTCTAGTATGCTTGTTGTTCGGGATCAACAATCAAGACCAACACTGAAAAACACCTACGACGTTTTTCCTATATGAGATAACTGATTCATAAGCTGCAATAATAAAAAACGATCAAAATGGAGCAATGACTGTCCCTTTTCCTGTCTATATCTTCATCCCCAACTATACTCCGCTGAGCACATCCTCTGATTTCACTACGACTGCCATTCTTTTCTCTTGTATTCCTGAGTGGTGCGTGGGAAGACAGAACGTAGTAAAGTTTCCGTATGAGTTTTAACTTCTCTGATTTTTCAATCGTGGTCATTTCACCGGATGAATGTAGAATAACGTAAAATTACTTTCTTGTAATTTGGATCCACAGCTTCTATAACTTTTTAAATGATGTGATGATGTTTCTAGCTGTTATGGTTTTTATTTTGCCCTTGGAATTGCGGCATTTGTTGCATTTTCAAGCATCTACAAAACATAATACAGCGTATTAAGAACAATGTAATATGGGATTGACGCTGTGTACAACTAATTTTGCAATTTGTTGACATTCACATACTTACAAGATTTCTGACAAGCAAGTTGATGTTGGACTGAGATTACAACATAATATGCATGCACATCAAAAAGCAACCAGTCGGCAATACCAGTCAATTATCGATCATGACATTCCATTGTATGTATTTCAATTTAGAGTGGATTATGTACATCGCGACAGGTTAACACATCTAAAAGAGTGCACTTATAATACATTAGAGTAAATGTCTAAAACAATCTAGAAAGTTTTTGTTTCTGAGGTCCGTCGTTCAATGAGTATATATTGTTGTTGTTCTTTGAAGGCGCTATAAACCTCTATTTATTATAGAGCGTCTATTAAACTGCCGTTCTCTATGCAATGTAGGCCCATTAAACATTTCTCGATGTTTCTGGTGTTATGACTGTAGTTTCGTAGATGTTCACTAAATGGGGAGTTACAGTTCTCGCTTATGTTTGTGTTCTCTCTGAATCTGGTGGAGAAACATCTACTTGTTTGTCCCACATAGAAACTTTCACATTCACCACATTTGATTTTGTTTCTCCAGCAGATTCCGAGCGCACACAAACATGAGCGAGAACAGTAAATCCACATTTAGTTCACATCTACGAAACTAAAATTATAACACCAGCAGCACCGTGGACTCTTTAAAGGTACTACATAGGGTAGGGAAAGGCCGATTAATGGATGCTCTAAAAGAAACTGAGATTTATAGTGCCTTCAAAGACAACCCCAATACATACCCATTTAATAACTAAGCCTCAGAGATAAAATTATTCTCAATTATTTTAGACATTTACTCTAATATATTATTAGTGCACACTTTTAGATGTGTTAACCTGTCGTGATATACATACATATTCCAAACAAAATTGAAATACACGATCGATAACTGACTGATATCGCGTACTGTTTGTTCTTTCGATGTGCGTGCATTTTACGTTTTAGCCTCCGTCCAACATTAACCTGCATGTCAAAGATCTTGTAAGCGTATGAATATCAAAAAACTGCAAAACTGGTTGTATGTACTGTTAATTTCATATTACATTGTTCCCAGTACGTTGTATTATGTTTTGCAGATGTTTGAAAATGCCACAAATGCCGAAATTACAATAAAAAATAAAAAAAAGTAATAGCTAAGGGCAACACGACATCATTTATAGGAAGTAAAATGCTTCCCGATAATTCTTCAGACATATGCTCTCCGAATTATAACTGTAATCCTCTCCATGATGTCCAACGACTCTTCTGAGATGTCTGCAACTTGTGTTCGAGAAGCATCTCCATAAAGCTTACTAAAGGAACGTGCGGTCCCAGAGCGATGAGCAGTATTTACGAGTAGGTCGAAAGAGTGTTCCATAAGCCACTTCTTTCATGAATTAATTACGTCACCAAAAAATTCTTTCAATCAATCGCAGCCTCGCATTTACTTCTCCTGTGGTCGCTCCACGGACGGTGACTACCTGATATTTTGCGGTTGCTACGATTTCCAGTTAGTTACCGTCAATGCCGTGTTCGAATAGCAATGGGTTTTTCTGTCTGTTAACGAGCAGTATGTCCATGACCAATAGCGGATCCTCTGAAGGTCTTCCTGCATTTCGCTATAGGTTTTTGGTCTTACAGATTTTCTGTTAACAGCAGCATCGTCCGCTAACAGTTAAGCTGATTTGAAGACATTAATTCTGAAAGATCGTAGGTAAATCTACATCTTTCATCTTCTTCAGTTAATGTACCGGGTAGTTATAATTAAAATGCAGCTACTCGCAGAGGTCCAGTGTGAACTGTTATTATCGATGGCAATGAAACTTGGAAGATATGCTAATGCGTTAATGCGGAACCGATTGACGCTGAAAAACGAAAGTTTCAATTTTGGCCACCAGGTGCAAATCTGGCGTTGTACAGCATCTCGTCGACGTCTCCAATGCTCATACTGAAAAAACTGTGTAAGCGGTGACTAATAATAAAAAGCAACATTATGTCTTTCTCACTTGTTTGAGCTTTTCTGCCAACGTCCTGTCCCTAATCCATTATATGGAAATATCTCTATACGTCTTTTTTGCATTCACGGTGCCAGATTTGCACACGGTGACCAAAATTGGAACTCATTTTTCTCAGTGTAAATCGGTTCCACGTTAACGCATTAGAATATCCACCAAGTTTCGCAGCCCACACTGAACCTCTGTGAGTAGCTACATTTTAATTACAACCACCCGGCGGTTTGATTACAATGCGACAGTGCAGATTGTATCGAATTCTTTCCAGATGTCAAGGAACACAGCATTTATAGTCAGTGCCAGTATTATTCCGCATTTTGACGAGAGCGACGAAAGGAATGATTTTAAAATGAAACTGCAGTCAACAAATTTTTGTCGCTACCAAGCGCCAGACATTGGAAGTAGCACTGAGTCATAAGCAACTCCCGTTCCCACGCCGCAACAAGGAGCCACAAAAAACAGAGGTCAATGGAGTCAGTGGTAGACGTACGGCGCTACGCATTTAGTTGCAAGAGAGAGAGAACGCGGTGCTGACTGTAAGAAGGATTGCCTGATGTAGCCGCCTAGAGCGCGGACAATATGCACAGTGGTGGGGAGTACAATAGGTTACCTCACTCATACCTCGCAGCAATTTCAGTATCGCCTGGAAATAGAAAAACGAACTGCGACTGATTTTCTTCCTCGAGTAACTAATTTTACCATCATGACTATTACGAGAGATGTGTGCGGAAGGCAATAATATGTTTCCTGAAACTTCTTGTTATATTAAAACTATGTGCCATATTGGGACTCGAATCCGTGACCTTTGGCTTCGGCGGGCAACTGCTCTACCGGCTGAGCTATCCAACCGTAACTCCCTTCCCCCCCCCCCCCCCTCCAGGTTTCCTTTCGCCAGTACCTCGTCTCCTAACAGGGAAGATTCCAATCAGCGCACACTCTACTACAAGAGTGAGAAGAAGTCGTTCTATGATTCCTGATTCGCCTTGAAACGCACAGTTTCAGGATTTTGAGACTAAATGTCGATTAACACCTGACGTCAATTGAACAGAACCGTTAAATTGTGACTTGCTTGCACAATATACAACTTCAACTTAAGGTGACGTCGTTTATCCCAGTACTTAACGGTGAAAATGAGGTCATGGCGGCATGTAGTATCGGCACTAAGGGACTACTGTAACAACAGCAACTTAGTTCACTTGGCGAAAGCAAAATTCTTAATGGGCGTTCTCGACGCAAGTCGAACACTAAATTCTAGAACTTGTAGGGAATTGTAAAACTACGAAAGGTATTGTACAAGATTCCAAAACATCGACATTTATTTGCTCTAGAAAAAATAACAAACAGTATCTGTATCTTCTGCTTTATCCTTTGCTCTTCTTTCTCTCTATACGCCTTCAAAGGGGGTGTTTCACTGCTGGAGCTACTTTTATTATTTTTTATCTCTTCGTGATCTTGTTTTATGGTAAGTGCCGGCTTAAGCTTTGCCGTTTATAATAAAACCCAAATAATTCTTAGCTTTCAGATATAGTGTTTCTTTGATGGAAAATCACTCTGCGGAAAAAACGCATCGCAAATTCGTGCAACCTTCGCTCTATATAATGGAAACAACGCAAACTGTAATACATAAAGACATAAAATCCACTGCTGAAGCACTAGTGTGCACGGTGATGATAATTTAATTTCCAAAGCCAGCTTCAAATTATGCTTGACAGTGACGTCCCGTACCGTAAAGGTCGCCATCTGAAATGAACTGCGGAATTCCTTAACTTTAAACCGTTGTATGGGGCTCAACTTCTCTCTATAAGGTCTCACACTGATAACGCTTGACCACTTCTATGGTGCCCTCGCTCTACAGACCCGTGATGCATCGTGCTGCTTTTCTTTACATTTATTCTCTGTCTTCCACTCATCCAAATGCGTATCGTTCCAAGACTGAGGATTAATATGCAATAATTTTGTAAGCGACCTCCTGGTGGACGAATTGCACTTCTTTACTATTCTTTAAACGATTTTGAGTCTGTCAACTAGGTTTACGTAGGCTTTCCACCTCAAATCGGTCCATACTACTAGAATTCCGAACCACCTCACTGCTGTGGAGTACAGAAGACATAGCTCCACACACACACACACACACACACACACACACAAAAGCGCGAGTTCTGTTCACTTGGCACTTGGTCACTGCCCTGTTCGGCACTTCCCGGACTCTGTGAGTTGTGAACAGCGGCTACTGGTCACAAAGCATGATGGGTACCCAACATGGCTTCTGGTGTCTCGTGAAGAAGCGTTGCGGCACTATCGAGGTGAAAGAAAGGTGTGGGTGGAGGAGCTGCTAGCACTAGACAGGTATTTGAAATTCAAATGTTAACCACTTTGTTATCTATAAGACATGTTTCGGCTGAGTAGGTACACATGCGTTCCAAAGCGAGATCAAAGTGATGAGCCGAAACGTTATGAGCACTGCCCATAGCGAGGCTGAATGCTGTCCGGTAGCGATGCGATAAGTAAAGGGGCAAATATAAGTGGCCCGGAGAACAGAGTTCCAGGGTACAAAGATACACAGCAGAAAAAAGGATAGGATGTTGAAAGTAACCACGATCATCTCTTGGTACTTTCGGGCCCTGGTCAGCGAGTTACTGAAGGCGGATCGATGCTGGACTGCTGGAATTGGTGCAATCTCATCCGAAATGTTCTGCTGTAGTTCTTGAATGCTATGAGGGTTGTTGAGATACACGTTAGACTTGAGGGCTCCCCACGCAAAGTAATCACACACTGACACATCACGTGACCTGGGTGGCCAGCTAGGGCCGCGACTGGACTAACCACTGCTAGCAACTCTTCTCAGGTGCGAAGGTTGCGTAAATGTGCTCCAAGGTTCGGCATGTTGTATGGGCAGTTGCTCCATCCTGTTAGAAGCAACAGTAGGTCTTTTCCTCCTGCGTTCATGCTACCACGAACGGTTTCAAAATTTTGGCGATGTAATGCACCGAAGTCAGCGTCTGATGAAAGACGATGGGACTAATAACGCGGCGTGCAGACACTGCACACCAAACACCAACTTTCTGATCGTGCGATGGTGTTTGGTGAAAGTTATGCGGATTCTCCGCTCCCAGAACCCGCGATTTTGTGAGTTGGCGTAAGTACTCAGGTGAAACCGGGCTTCGTCGGATCCATGTCCAGGCCATTCATTGTCATCTCGGTTGACAGCCGCTCACAAAACTGGCGGCGCTGAGGAGCATCTGATGACTTCAATAAATGAACAATAGACACTCGGTAGGGGTGCATGTACTATCATGCGCAAAAGTATTCGAACGACCTGAATTGTGATCCGCCTGATTTGCATGCAACCAAAATAACGTTACTGCCTAGCGGGTCCTCTAATCGCTTTGCGATACAGTCGCTCGACTATACAAAATGGATACCACGAGAGACCACTAGACAACACTGTTCTTTAATGCAATCAGTGCGATGTAACATCGCACCATGATACTGCAAAAACTAGAAAAACACGTAGTTAGAGATGAGTTACTCCCTAACGCTTGTACAGGTCACAATAATTTTCACAAGCGTTACCATCTCATTACAATCTGAAACAACTAACTATGCCACATAAACTATGTAGCAATCCTTAAAGAAAGTAAATGTTTGCATTTACAAGATATTCTGAGACAATGTATTGACTAATAAAGGTCTATGACAGTTCGAAGTATTTTCCCTCTGTATAAGGTTTTCCCGCACTTGCTAAATGTCCCAGGTGACGATTGGTTTTTTGCATAAACTGGTTGTTAAAGGGACTAGTTAAAGAAAACGCGATAAACAGCGGCAAACGCTCTATAGAAACCGCAATATTAATAGAGTGTAATCAGTAATGTCACTGTACTAATTATTCATGAAGAATTATTTGCCCACATGTTTGAACTATAAATGACATGACGAAATTTTTTGTTCTGGATCTGGACAGAAACCCAGCAGACGTAGCCACTACTAACTAAAATACACTTTCGCACCTGCCCGGGACTTGATCAAGGCAACGATCATCAATTCTGACTAGCCGTAAAGAGACGTGAAATATAAAGGTTTTCACCAGTATTAGTTAACACATCTGGACTTGAAACGGAATGACGAAATTATTTCTACTACATCAAAACAATTACCGTCCTGTTAATTAACCACGAAAGACGTTTAATATACTCTCCTTCACAAGTAACCAAGTATGCATGTGCTGGAAATTGGAATGCTGTGATTTAAAATGTTGTGACGGGCCGGCTGGTGTTGCCGTGCGGTACTAGCTGCTTCAGTCTGGAACCGCGTGACCGCTACGGTCGCGGGTTCGAATCCTGCCTCGGGCATGGATGTGTGTGATGTCCTTAGGTTAGTTAGGTTTAAGTAGTTCTAAGTTCTAGGGGACTGATGACCACAGATGTTAAGTCCCATAGTGCTCAGAGCCATTTGAACCATTTTTTTTTTTTTGTCTGTTGTGACGGGATTTTCTACCCAGCACGTTATCGTATCGTTAACTAAGTAAAATCAGATGTTAGAAATGGAATTTATTTACCAGCAGCGAGCTGTATCAATATGAGATGAGAGTGCAATTTGTTTTGCTTGCCCGCGAATCGAACCCGCCGCATACTGTCGCTGTTTCCCATCCATAAATAGACGTTGAGTATCAACTGCTTGCTCACCAGTAGTGAGATGCTCGCATGTTTCGCTAGAAATAACGGTACCTATCGTTATTGTTGACTATTCATGAACAGATATTAAATATGCAAATTATTTTTCGGTGGTAGGTCAGTGTACACATGCTAGGGCAAAATGAAATTATGAATATGTTTGTGCTGGACCAGGATTGCAACGCAGATACGTTCCATTCCTAGAGATCCGAATTCGAATTTCAGTCGACAGCCAAAAATTGCAACGTCTCAAGTTCGTATTAAAAATGAACACCGTGAACGAAATAACCAATCCTAAATTAAATGAAACAAACTTTTTAATGCTAGTTTACTGGCGAAATAGTTTGTGCCTTCGGCGGCTGCCGCCTTTGTTATGGCGCCATTTAGACAGGCTCTGACGCTGTTGGTAGTGAAGGGATATTGTCTTTAATGCGGAATCTGAACCACTGTGCGACCTAACATTCTGGGCTTGACGTTGACATAGGTGAATTAGATCTTTTCGTGAATGTTAAAAATGGACGCCACGAGTGAGAATCGAGCCTACAGCCCAGAGCTATCAAACTACGACCAACCCAGCAGACCACTGCAACTCACCGTCAGCAATGTCATGATTTGTTGTTGTGTCGGACGATGCGCCTAGAAGCTGTGAAAAAATCCGGCTCTCTCGATTACCTGGTTAATTACCTGCTACTTTCTAATGCGGGTATTATTCTAATCTCATGACTGCATGATATAAGGACCATTCTAGTCTTCATAGCTCCGATTTGATGCCAATATGAAATTTTTTCTATGGCAACTAATGTTTTAGTTCGAGAAATACAACTGCAGCGTGTGAGGTTACCAAATAATTCGATGATTACTGTCATGATTGCTATTATTTTCATTATGCTGATACTACATATGTGGTTGAAGGAAAGGCATTTGCTCTTTGATCATTTTTAGAACCATCTGCCCAAATATAGTAATTATGTAGTTCCTTCCACGTATAGGGAATACTTTTCGATTTAATGTCGGAAATCTCCAATTCTTCGTTAATCACATTAAAATTAAATTAATTGCCGAAACCTTTATTTGAGAGCAAAAATCGTGTTGCTTTTCTATATTTATTTACGCTTCGCAACGATGCTTGTAAAATGCGAAATCTGGAGGTAAAACACTATTCAAAATGCAGGGATGTTAATGTCTGCCGTTAAATGTCAAGTGTAGCTTTACAAATGACTTGGTCAGACTGTTGCTTATCATATGGGAGTTACGTTGCTGCTTATTAATATCTCCCTCATTTTTGTGTGTCGTGTTTAATAAACTACCGAAAAGACCATACGCAGTATGCAATACAGTAATAAAAATTGATTACAACTTATATGATAACAGTACAAAAAAGGCTGCCTTCTTAAGGCAAAATACCCTAAATCCTTACGAATTAGCAAGAGAAAGTTAAAAATCATTAAGTGCCACACTTAAGTCAATATTATTGACAGAAGCAGAAAAAAAGGGATTAACATGTGTGCAATTCTGTAAATTTTGTGTCTATACATCCATGGACTAGAGAATAGAGGTAGCGAAATGATGGAGGAGAGGTTTTCATTCGATGTGTTTACTGATTGTTGATCTGCCTTGGAGATTCTATTTAAAGAAGAGGAAAAAGTATTTGCGACACCAATATTTGAGCCGACAGCAAGCATAGCTCGGAATTTCATGTCCAAACACATTACACAACACCGCTTCCACAGCTTTTTTGGCACGTAAGTTGCCACAACGGACACCCGCTGCTCCACTCACACTGACACAGCCCGCACTAATCTCGGCAGCGGTGTGCATCACGTGGTGGGCGTGCAAGTGCTGTGCGCTGCTTATATACATACTTTCACGTCCAATCATATCCACTCCGTTTACAGAGTGAATCATCTAAAACTTGCACCGCAAATATTGCGGAAATGGAAAGTGCTATTGATGTGCGGTTTTCAAAGAATGGATTGATACTCAGTTAGCCATCAAAATATTGTAATAATACTCAGAAAGTGCTTTTTTGTGTAAACATACACTCTTTTAAACCGTACAATGCCTATTGACATTAACAGCCTAAGAGTAGGGAAGATTAGAATGTTAGAGGTGTTCGTTGCAGGATTCTAGTGCGACTCATTTACGAGATATCACATTTTGAAAGGTTTCCACCCCGACACTTGTTTGTGCCATTAAGCCTGCGTCTTTGCTAGATACGTTGTTGTTATGTTTGTTTACAGTGTGCTTGTGTGGTCCTTGAATGCATTGCGACTTTGGACAGATAAAACCTATAGATAAATCATTGGCACATATTCAACACACCGAAACACTTGCACCAACGGCACACGTCTGACTGACATTTGCCAACAATTCAAACTCAAAATGATGTCTATCCACTTTAGGAAAAAACCAGTTCCCAGGTAACATGCTTGGCTACCAGGTGCAAGCTGCTTTCGTTCGCCCTGCGAGAATCCCTGATAGCCAGATTTTTAATTCTTTTGTAGCAGAGCTACAAGCAGGCAGATACAAACTCAATAAGGGAATCGTAAGACAACGCTCGAGCAAAATTCGTCTTGCTACTTTTAGTACCCGTTAGTGTCAGAGCGACACCCTTACGGTATTGCAAAATTCATAATGACAATTTTTGTTTTCTTCCGACATATCTGTTGTTGTTGTGAATACATAATTTTATCTCTGAGCTGACACATTTTCATAATACTTGCGAATGATACAGGACATGAAGTAAATACAGACATTTTCCAAGTCAAAAGTCGTTAATATCCTACTAATTCGTGTTAAAATAGGCTCTATTCTCTTACAGATACTTAATGCTTTATTAAGATAGACTGCCGTAGTGATGTTTCTGTAGTAAGCTGAATTTAATTTGTGTTACTACAGTGAATATTTTAACTGCGTTTTCCATTAGTTTACTGAACGCAACAGTAATCATCAAAGAGAAATTAATCAGCAGGAGGATTTTCTTTCACGATATCTAAAACAATCTGACAATGCTAAAGTAGTTTACAAATTCTACACCCGTAGAAATCTACTGGTTCTAACGATGCCATTAAACTGGTGTAGTTTGAAGAGCATTATCGTCTAGGAATGAATTGCCTTGACGGTTGATCGATCAAGAGTGGGAAAGGTAAAATTTTACGAGTATATGACGAGAGGGACAAGTGCTTGAGAGAGGACTTCCCTATCAATTCAAGTGCCTGAGAGATGACTTTCCTATCAATCTCCTGGACAGCTTTGTTTCTCAAATCAACAGAGTGCCTTACCACACGTGATGTAGTTTTGTCGGTCTATTTTCTTACACTGCGACCGAAAGGTGTTTCAGTTGTTGGCAACAAATTCCAATTGTGATGCACACGCCCCTTGGGGCAGAATTCGTAGCCCAAAACACACTTTTGGAGCTATCAGATGTAAAATATTATGTTCACACTACTCTCGAGTTTACGTCTTTTGGTGGGGCTCAGCCTTTCATTTCTTCTCAGGAAGTTAACGATAAAGGCATCATAACTCATCACCAGTAACAGTACTGCATAGGAATGCTCAATGAGCGACCTGATGACGTTAAATATTAGTCACTCTGTTGATTTTTGTTGCTTCGAATTAGAGCATGCAGTACTCCTACACCAGACTTCTGAACTTTGCCTGTTGAATGCAAATGTCGCATGATGGTTAAATGGTAATCCATCACATTTATCAGTAGTCCAGACTTCCTTAATGTGGAAAATCATTCATGCCAGAAAGATCTTTGTTGAAACAAGAATATCTTTTTCTGGCGTATTTTTCCCAAAAGCACTCGCTCCTCACACAGTTCAAATCTTTCTGACTGCCTCCTCTGCATTCACCCCTCTGTTATACCAAAAGTAATTATTGTGTTGCAGATGTTACACCTTTTTCCACATGCGACTCAATTTTACAACGTTTAACCGTAGTTCATGATTTTTAATTATGCAAAATCCAATGCTTAACTGCAAGATGATAACTAGAACTTCAAATTCGAAAATGGCAGTTGATACATACACTGACAGCATCGCGCTGCTTTCACATGGGCGGCGCCGGATTTCAGGCGGCGGGTGGCGTCTGGCCGGTGGCCGGTAGCGCTGCAGCGCGAGGAAACGCTCGAGCGTAAGCTGTTATGATCGCGACACAGCCACGAGCTGTCCTGCGGATTTGTTACTAGAAGTACTTGTTATTGTCGGTGGCTAGAATGTGAAGATAATTATCTTCGATGTTAAATCAGACACGTAACTTTAGACGAGGGCCGGAATGTGGTAAAAAAAAAAAATACAGTTGGACGCGAACAAGCGATTATAAGTTTAGAATTCGCGACGATTACCACTTTTTTGTGTTAGGAAAAAGGCGTCTTTCACTTACGACAAGCAAAATTAGAGTTTACATCCACATCAATAACAAAACAAGAGTACCTTCGAAACTATGAAATAGAATTTGAAACTAATAGTAAAATGATACATAATAGAAAATGAAATGTAAGAAAATCTTGCACACCATTCCATGTGCATGGCCCATCTGCGCACAAATGCCATGTTCCGAGTTGATAAACATTTCGCAGCGTGTGGAGCTCCATGACGGCGGTCATCCTCTGCCCGGTACTTCCCAACTGCGATGGGGGTTATCGAAAGCACTGCGCAAATAGTTCGCAAATAGCTGTCGGTATAGGGGTGTACGTTCAAGTGTGCTATGACTGTCCTGGAGAAATTGCCAGTAATCAAGGACCATCTTCTCATCATCTCGAAAGAGGTAATATATGGACATGCCTTTAAACCATGTAAGAGCGTGAGTCTTCGCAGGCAGGAAATAAGTATCCTCCGGACAAATGAGGAGCCGTGGCTCAATTGTGCGAGGCACGATACGGAGTTAGTAGGAGAGGATCTTCTCCACTAGCAGCCATACCTCTAATGCCGATCCACATGTGAAACGGTGTTCGTCAGTATCTACGAGGTCGCAACGTGGGCAAAGGGGGGCATCCGTCATCCCAATAGCGTGCAGCCTTCGTCGTGTTACAACTTTCCCGTTCACAACCTGGTACCACGTGGCTCGTACCCGCGTGGGGAGGAACGGCTTCTGGACTGCTCTCCACACTGCAGGCCATAGGGTGGTCGGGCTTTTCCTCTCAATCACATTGCGTGGGATGGACCTTAGCAGCAACCTGTAAATATCGCTCGCCTTGGGAGTGCGAGTGATGGGAAAGTCTGGGTGTACGTAACTATACTCAAGAATAAATGCCGAGAGGTGCGAGAGTGAGGGAGTAATATGCGCAATCGTGACAGGTGGCAGAAGAGACACCGGCAGCAATTCCTCTGACAGACGTCCTGTAAGGGAAGCATCTTGATGCGTCCTCAATTTCAGCATTGTGCACAAGTATAACGCTGTAGCTCTCGCTCGTACAATTACAAGTCCCAGTCCACCGTCACGCGGAGGGAGGGTGAGTGTTTCGTAGCGGACTTTTAATAGGAGTCCAGCGGGAAGGTAATATCCAAACGCTGCTTGCAGTCTGTGTGCCATCGCTGTCGGTACTGGTAGAACCTGAGCCATGTGGATCATCTTAATCGCCACATGAAGGTTGAGGTATTCCACACGCTGCAGAAAGTCATCCGTCGAAGTAGGTTGCGGCGAACTTCTGTGCGTATCGCCTGTAGTAATCGTTGGCGAACTGACCGTCGGATCGGCAAAGGACCCGCAATCCACCATTCACCAGTACACGGGATGCAGCTCCACGGAAAAGGCGGTGAAAGATGTCGAGAAAGTCAGGCGGGAAGCCCATGCGGGCCATAACTGACAGAAGGAACTTGTGAACAACTCTGTCGAAGGCGTGGTCGAAATCAATGGAGATCAGAGCAGCTCGAAGGCGACGTGATGTGGCGATGGCTATTAAATCCCTGCATTTGCTGGCTGCCGTTTGCACGTTGGTCACTCCGCCCTGTGTGGTTTGCTCGAGGGATAGGAGTAGTGGCAGAACCTTCTTTATGCGGCCGGCGTTTGGCAATGTAATTGGCCTGTAGGCCTCGACCCTCCGACCTCTGGAAGGCTAGTGTATCGGTATGAGGAGACCTTCCATGAATCCAGGTGGCACGTGGAAACCGAGGGTCATCAGTTCCTGGTACATGGTGATTCATCGGGGCATCATTAGATCGCGGAAAGTCCGATAAAACTCGAGCGGCAGTCCGTCTGGTCCGGGCGACTTGTTGAGTGCTCCCTTGTTAAGCGCGTCCTCGATGTCGTCCCGTGTAAGTCCAGCTAAAAGCGACGCCGCTGCTGCGTTGTCGAGGGTGTGCGACACGTGCTGCAGTATGTCGTGATCGTCCGCTTCCTCCGTAGTCACTTCTTCGTAAAACCGGCGATAATGATCTGAAAAGGCTTCTGCAACCGCCGCCTGAGTCATTACCACCCTACCATCGGGCAAAATGAGGTCCGTGATCAGCTGCTGGCGGCGTCGGCGGCTGTCGAGCACGATATGATGCGCAGACGGGTTTTCTCCTC
Source organism: Schistocerca serialis cubense (assembly GCF_023864345.2). Classification (NCBI taxonomy): domain Eukaryota; kingdom Metazoa; phylum Arthropoda; class Insecta; order Orthoptera; family Acrididae; genus Schistocerca; species Schistocerca serialis. The sequence continues at coordinate 10,542,311 of NC_064640.1, forward strand.
CCGCACGGTCTTGACGTTTCGATCGCACGACGACCCCCTCCAAACGGTGCCTCGTAAGAGATAATATTTTACCTTTAATTCGGCAGCTTTCCATGTGTCGGTCTGGTGACGGTGGTTGGGTGGCGACTTCGCGGAGCATTGTGTAATAAAAGTCCAATGTGTGACGATGCCACGCTGCAATGTCTTTTCCATATTGTGTTAGCACACGCCGAAACGCTGGTTTTGCACATTCCATCCACCATGCTAGAGTCGAAGGAAATCGGGGAAGACGACGTTCGCAATCCATCCATGTGCTGGCGATAATCCGACGGCATTCCGTGTCTTGGAGGTGTGCCACATTCAGCTTCCAAGGTCCACGGCTGCGCCATATGCGCTGCTGCTGTAGAGTGACCGTGCATATGAAAGCGCTATGATCGGAGAAGGCAAGCGACCAACGTTCGGCTTCCAACACTCCTGGCGCCAGAGCTCGTGAGACATAAATGCCGTCCAGGCGACTGGCTGAGCAAGTAGTAAAGTATGTGGGTCCGGGCGGTCACCATGCATTTTCTCCCAAGTGTCGGTGAGAAGCAGATCTCGGAACCATTAGCCGGAGTTCTTGACAAGTCGAGAAATGTGGGACTTGGTCTTTGGGGTGGAGCACACAGTTAAAGTCACCGGTGAAGATTTATTGACCCAAGCGACTAAGAAAGAGGGGGGCGATATCCTCCAAGTAGAACTGCGATCGCTCGCGGCGTCGGTCAGTTCCTGATGGAGCGTAAATCGTAATGTCTTAATGACGCGCGTGCCCAGCGCAGTGAACGCCAGCCCCATGCCTGACGGAAGGTAAGTCACTTCTTCGATGGCAATTCCGTCGCGCACTAGTATGGCCGTACCGCTGCCATTTCGGTCCGCCGGTGACATATATGTCACATAGCCGTAGAAGACTGGGAGGGCCGCTATATACGCTTCTTGCAACAGAGCAATGTCAACATCCGAAGAACGAAGCATCTCACGCAGCAACTGGATCTTTACTGCCGTTCTTATCGTATTGAGATTAATCGTGGTGATACGATACGCTTGTTGTCGAACCGCAGGTGCTAAGTTATCTATTAAGATTGGACTTGTCTATAGAGATTTCGATTGTATCGGCACCCCCGCATCCCCCCAAACCTCAGCTGCAGTCGTTTCTAGAGAGCCGGCGCCAGTGGCGGGGGCCCCGTTGGCGTGACTTGCATGGTGCCGTCGTCGTCGTGGTCATCCGCCCACGCCGGGGAACTCACAGCAAGAGCGGCTTCCCTAGCTGTCTCAGGTGCCTGCACTCCAGAATGTGCTGAGCAGCATCTGTCCGCCATATCGGCATCCGATTGCGCCTCTCTAAATATATGTGATTTGTCCTCAGTTCCGTTCGGTGGTGCCACACTGCAGCAAACGGCGGCTACCTCTGTGGTAGCGTCGTCATTGAAGGTGGAGTCGTCGTCCTCTCGAGGCTGTGTCGCATCCCGTTCGGAAGTTGTTCTACGCCTCCGCTTCCGTCGCTTCGGAGAACGTTGCTTCCTGGTGTGTCCTTCTGTGTCAGACAATGGCAACGACTCACGACGTTCCGACACAAAGGCCGCCGTTGGCACAATAAGCGAGTCTACTGCCATGCTGCCGTCATGCCTCGCGTCATCCGTCGACGTGGCGGCGCCATCGGAGTTGAATCCGTAACTTGTAGAACGGGTGTGTCGTCACCGCCCTGTATTGGAGGATGGAGCGGCGACTCAACAGTGGATATCGGTCGTCGTGAAGTGGTAGCGGTCGTGAGGGCTGCTACGTAAGTCACAGGAAGCAGCGTCGGCTACGATGTCGGGTCCGCGTCAGCCGGCGGCAGTCGAGTGATTCTACGTTGGATACATTCGGATCTGAGGTGTCCCTCCTTCCCACAACCAGAGCAGGTCTTCGGTTGCCCGTCGTAGATGACGATGGCACGGCAACCATCGATATTCAGATATGAAGGTACATGTCTTTTAAGTTCCATTCGGACCTGGTGGACTCCGTTCAGTACAAGATATGTCTGGAATTGCGATCATTTTTCCACAATATGATTATGCACCGCGCCGTAGGCGCGCATCGCTGCCACGACGTCCTCCGCCGGTAGTTCGAATGGAAGTTCGAAAAGTCTGATCGTGCGGAGTCCCATGCCAGAATAATCGCGTGCACAGTCCCCACATTGCCATCAGCATGGCAGAAACGGAGGTCCTGTTTCGTCTCCCGAAGGATCCGTTCACATGTTGCGTCGTTGATGAACTTGGGATATACGATGCTACTCACAATGGACGAGTGAATGCCAAGAATGTCGGTCGCAGGGATTTTTGCCTCTTCTCGTAGGAATCGTTCGACTTCGAGTGCTTTGGGTCGTGCAAATTCGTTGCGGAACGCAAATTTGAGCGTAGATTGTCTGTATTGGTGCGCCACGGTGATATATATGCTGAGTACGGCACGTGCTGAACAGTCGAGTACGGTGTAAACGAAGCCGAGCGCTCGCTCCGCGGCAGGAACACAGCGTGCCCTCACCGCAGCACTACCAAAGGCCAACTACGCTAGACCACGGGCTCACCCAACACAACTACATCTCGGAAGTAGACAACACTTCCTCCTGAGACTTCCGCATCTAGCAGTGTTGCCAGATCGTGCAGATGGCCGGACTTAGCGCTGTCAGGGGCGGTCGGTTTTATTGGCCACCTTATGTGAACGACTCGAACTTAGTCTCTGTGGCGGCCGGCCGGCGATCAGTTTTTATGTCTACGACTGTACATTTCAAGAGAACTGTTATTCATTACAGCAAGTGCAAATTTTGTCCAAGTCGTTCTTCATTTACTTCTTCAGTCCTTTTTCGGTTTTATACAGACAGGTTTCGCTGCTGTTATATCATCATGAGTGCGTTTGTTTTTACCTACACATTTGAAAACGCTCTTGCGTTTTTTGGAGTGCCACATGTTTCTGTTGCAGAAGGTACACTGTAAGACCAAAGATGTGGATGTACAGGCAAACAAACGATTACAGTTTCAGAAAAATTGGATGATTTAATCAACAGAACGAGCTTCATAAATTGAGCGTGTCAATAACGCATTAGTTCACGTTTGGCCCTATTGCAAGCAGCTATTCGGCTTGACTTTCAATGATAGAGTCGTCGGTTTTACTTCTGAGAGGTATCGTGGCCAATTTTGTCCAATTGGCGCCTTAGGTTGTCAAAATCACGAGGTGGTTGTAGGACCCTGCACATAATGCTCTCAACCTAGCTCGCCGATGTAGGGTTTGGCCAGCACGAAACTAAACAGTAGAAACTCTGGCTATTTGAAGGTGGGCTGCTCTTGCTGAAATGTAAGTCCGGGATAGCTTGCCACGAAGGGCAACAAAACAGGGCGTAGAAAATCGTCAACGTACCACTGTGTTGTAAGGGTGCTGCGGATGACAACCTGGCACCCCAGACCGTCACTCCTGGTTGTCGTGCCCTATGGCGGGCGACAGGTAGGTCGGTATCCCATCGTCGTCCAGGGTGTCTCCAGACACGTCTTCGCCCGTCACCGGGGCTCAGTTCGAAGCGAGACTCTTCACTGGAGACAATTCTGATCCAGTCAATGAGATTAGAGGCTGAAGACGTGTCTGGAGACACCTCGGAGAGTGGTAGGGTACAAACCATACGGCAGGAGTGAGGGGCTGGGGCGCCATTTCATTTTATAGCAGGGCCACGTCGGTTGTCATCTGGGTTAGCCTTACAGCACAATGGTACGTAGAAGATATTCGCGCCTCATTTTGTTGCCCTTAATGGCAAGCCATCCTGGGATTATATTTCGGCAAGATAACGGCCGCCCGCACACGGCGAGAGTTTCTATGCTTGTCTTCGTGCTTGCCTTGGCCAGCAAGGCGCCGGATCTCTCCCCAACTGAGACCATTTGGAGCATTATGGGCAGGGCTCTCCAACCCTTTCGGGATTTTGGTGATCTAACTCACCAACTGGACAGAATTTCGCACGATATCCCTCAGGAGGACATCCAAAAACTCTGTCAACCAATACCGAGCCGTATAACTGCTTACATAAGGGCCAGAGATGGACCGTAGCCTTACTGACTTGCTCAATTTGCGAAGGACTTTCTATTGAATAAATCATCCAATTTTTCTGAAATTATAATCATTTGTTTTTCTATATGTGTGCATCACGTCTGTCGATTTCCATCCCATTCGAATAATTCCTTCGTCGTTCATCTTTCTTCTGTCTAGAGTGTATATTGAAGAAAAAACATTATTGATGGAAAATGCCTGATATACCCGAGGCAGACTAGCAGATGCTGAGCGGACTTGAACCACACTCCGCTTGAAGAGGAAGGAGCAACCAGTACCGTAAGCGAAGAGAAAGGCTGCCGGCTGGCAGAACGGAGCGTGGCGTGACCTCGGTGCGCACAGCCGCCTCCTCGTAACTGTATCTGCATTACATCGAGCTGAGCGCTCGTGGAGAACAACCGGTTTTGGCATCAGGCAGGAGCGCAGGCAGGTTCCTGCCCGTGTGGAGGAGACGCACAGCGAAAGCTGGAGAGAGAAGATTGTGCAAACACCGAGCGAGGCCGTTAACACACTGCACTAACATTTGGGAGAAACAGGATTCAAGCCACCTACAATCATCGCAATTTAATATTACCGTAGTTTTTTCAAACCAAACAAGGAAAATATTTTAGATATCTCCTTCATCAGGCCACAGCGTCTATGCTAGTGATCCGTTTCTGATGATCTCTCTGTAGACGCGCCGTTTAACGAGGAGATGCCACACACAACGGATCACTGATTTAGACGAAATGTTTTTGCAAGTTCGAAGTTTTGATACGATGGTAGCAATAACTGAAACGACGTAACAAGTAAAGACATTTATTGTTTCATTCACAGAATATTAGACGAGATTCGGCACACCAGTCAAGAGCCACCTAATGAATTTCCTATGAAAACGTTTACACTACCCTGTTTCGGAAAAAAAAGAGAACAACCACCATGACACAGAATCCGTTTAGAAACAGATGGAATCGCTAGAATACTCGAAAATAAGGATTTTTATTTATACGTCCGAAGCATTAGTTGTTCCAGTCAGTTGCAGATATACTTGGGGAGGAAAGCTAAATAGTACGAGACTTACACTGAAATCATAGTCATCTGTTTTTCTACAGGTATATAGTCGTAGACGGTCTTATAACTTTGGAAAAGCCTTACTTTTACAGCTATAAACTCTCACTTAAGTTGTCTGAGATTAGCCTAGAAAGCTGAAAGCTGATGCGCAGCGAACTATAACAGAAATATAAATGTGGAACATCAATATTATCTGTTTCAGTTTCTTAATATGTCCATGTTCGTCCAAGTACCAACGGAATATAAATGTTAAAAGGACAGATAAGTTATCAGCTCATGGGCCTACGAAATTGAGGATACGTTAGTGATTCCTCAGTCCGACTGTATTTTCTTCCCTCATATAATTTGTGCGTACTGGAAAACTGTTTTCATTCGAGTCTGGTGTGGATTTCTCGACTTTCCCTATTTCTATGATCAGTAACATCTGGTTCACTGCGAAGCCTGAAGAAAATAAGTGTTTCTTCTTCGGGAAACACAAAGAGAGAGAGAGAGAGAGAGAGAGAGAGAGAGAGAGGGGGGGGGCGGTGGAGGAAAGAGATTCTACAAATATTTGCAAAACATATTGGTCGCTTTTTCATCTTCACAAGTCCTAAAATGGATACTACATAGCGTGAGAAAACTGACACAAAAAATTTCATTGAGTACCGAATGTCAATCACGTGTTGTCAGAATTCGCAGTTGGGTACGCTGATTACTTTTTTGTCCTTGTTCATAAAAATATTTACTTTACTGAAAATAACGATGTATTAATTTCGCGACAGATTTCGTTCTCTTGCCAAAGTGTAAAAAAAAAAAAAAATTGCAACAGGATTCCACTCGACGGGAGAGGAAGCTGTCTAACCAGTTTTTGTAGCACCTCTGTACTGAAATGATATCATGTTGTCAGTCATCAGCCATCATATTGTTACTGTGATCACTTTGGTGCTCCAATTTTGATGATTTCAATTATTTCTCGTTTACTCTAAAATATCTATTTGAGCAAGGATTCCTGCAAGATACACAAACACTAGTAAGTGTATCAGGGAACTGACTGGAGTATAAGAAACAATTATGAATACAGTGAAAATGAAACTAAGGCGGCAGAACAGATAACCAGATGAATTTGTGGAGATCCTATGTCCTCAGACGACATGAACAACATTTTTTTTTTTATTTATTGAATTAATTCTTTCCTCTGGCTGCGTATTTCGTGATGTGTCGGTGGTTACGCACCGCAGTTACATAAGCAGTGACCAATGGCAGAATGTTTTCTTTTCCTGCGACAGCGTTTGTGCTTTTATCGTCGTTGTTCGTGCAGTGCGCATAGGCTAAAGGGAGAAGCTGTACCGTAAGTTATTGTTTCCCGTAAGACGATCAGTATTGGATTAATTAGTCGAGTCGGGAAATTTGGCTGAAAATGAGATGAAGTTCCAGCGTGAAAAGGGTTATCGGAAGTCGTGGCATACATGCTATATTTAGACATCATGTAATTCCAATGTTGGCGTTCGTGTAACAAAGAGGAAAAAATAAACGTAGATTTCGTTACACATAACTGACTTTTCTAAATGACAGCTTACATTGTCCGTGGCGTCGGCTAATTGTAGGTGAAACAATTTCATAAAGATATTAAAGCAAATTTAAGGCTTTAACCTATTTATTAAGGAGAAGATGTGGTGGACTGTGAAAAGAGGATTAACGTGACATAACCATATCGGTTGGAACGTTGCGAACTGGCATAAAGGATAAAATTAGTACTTTGTTCCGAGATAGAGTAAAAGACCGAAAAAACGACATGGAAAATGGAGAAGTTACATTAGGAAACAGTCGATATCAGTATGAACGAAGACAGCTGCAGCCCGTACAGCATGGACACGTCTGGAGGTGCCTTACATTCAGCAGTGGATGCCAGATGGCTGATGATAATGATGATGATGTTTTTGACGATGGCGACCTACTTATTCTTAAATAAATTCTTAGGATTTACACTACTGATGAGTTTCTTTCCATCCTTGTTTATGTTAATTTTACTACGGATCTTATTAGTTTTCACGGCTTAAGCCTAACATTCTGTACAGTTTCCTTACTGTTTGTAAAATATAAACAGTTTGACAGTTGGTTCCATTTGGACGTTGCTATATCCATTTTATACTTATTTTTTTTCTCAAAGAACATGTTAAGGACAAACATGTTCTACTCGATAAATCCTGCCGGCGTACGACCTCTGTTATTTCTGCAGTCAAGCCGAAAGATTCCAACTGAACAATCGTTCTATACTTGTCGTAGTTTTTCATTTAGGTCCCTCATTATTATTTAATAGTGGTTCTTGCTCTCATTTATTAATCTTTGTAGCTCTTTAGGTAGGTCTTCCATCTCCCTATCAAAATGTAAGCAGATAAACGCGCAGACTCGAATTAATTCCGTGGCGTACCTTTTGTTTGTTTTTAGAACAAGTTGCTATTCCATCTGAGATTCATCAACAGTCAGTAATATTGTTTTTTTTAATTATTTTTTTTTTTTACAGTAAAGCCTAACCTGAATACCTTTTCCTTTGCGATAACACACATAGCCTGTCTTTAATTCTATTTGGTCTTCGTTTTTTCGCTGCAGTTCTGATTACCATACTACATTCCGTTTGATATTATTTAACTACTCTGACCTCACTATGAAATCTAAAATTCTGAAATTTATTATATATAGTACAAGAAGGTAGATTTATAGTGCATGTGTTATTGTTTATTCAGGCAAACGTTGCGCGACTACTCGGAATTTTCTGTCATTCAATTCGTTACACTGGTATGCTAAGAATCATCACATGGCAGATGGTTCTCCGAGAACCCTACCGTGGTTCGCTTGCCGAGCACGTGCCAGCGGTGGCCTGAAGTCGATATAATCATTTAGTAGTTAGACAGCCTTTGTGTGACTCGTTATGCTTTCAACTGTAGTCAAGTGGGTTGTAAACGTTAACTCAGCATGCTGTCTTGAGTGCGGGTTGGTAAGCAGACCGACTGTATTTGTTCCCTGCAAAGCAAGCCATGAAGATGGATACTAACCGTCACAGGGCGTGAACGTATGGATTCGACATTGGAATATAAGCACGCTGAATGCTTAAGATATACATTAGACTCGTGATAATCTGGCCATTCCTTGCACATACGAGTTCCAGATTAGCGGAAGTGCCGGATTATTGACAGTGCCTTAATACTTTATTAAATGCGAAGATATATTCATTTTCTCAAACGTGTTAGTTCTCGAGTGTGTACATATACGGAAGTTTCACTCACTATGATACGTGTCCCATATTTTTATTTGATTTGCGACAGCAGTGTGCTTTATCGCACACTGGATTTACAAGCATTACATCAGCACTGCATGTTTCTGATTGTTGCGTAATGTACTCCAGGAAGATTTCTGCAGCTTCATCACCACCAGTGTGAGATATCTCCACATTCACTCCTCCTGTGCCCTCTTCTTCATCATTTAGGTCATAAATTTCTCGTACGCTTTTGATTATCTCTTCGTCTGTTAAAATTTGGTCATAAATAGTTCCTCGTCCAATACTGTACTCGGCAGCAGTGGCGTTCAGCTTATTTCTAATTTGGAGTTTCTGCTTGATGTCTAGCATAACGTGTTTCCTTTTAGATGCCATGATATGGAACCGTAAAGAAAGGCACAATATCAAACATATAACATTGTTATTAACTAACAACATAACAACATTGTTGCACACGAAAATTCGTTATTGTGTGCGTCATTTCTGCTTGAGTGGCTAAAAGCTGGATGTGGGCCGGAGTACTGGGAGGCCGGCCCACTGAGGGCCGTATTAACGAGAATTTAGTGTAATGACTAGTCTCTTGCGTTTTTGAAGCGAGTCAACTTTTGTTGTACATCTAGTAAACAGCTTCGAAACAAGCTAAGTTTTCTTACAACATATGGTAAGTGGCATATTGTGTAACTGGTTAATAGCCAGACTTCGAATCTGGCCTTTGATCCTCGGTCAGTCCTTAAATATTTGTCACTTTCACCTTTGACAATCTTTGATAACGCGAAAAATGCTGAGCTGCGCCATGTTAAACAGTACCCCCCCCCCCCCCCTCACCCTCTGTATGTGCTGAGTAATTAAGATCAGTAGTCAGAGGAGGCATTGGCATATCTTTTTCAGTAGGACCGTGCCTAGTAAAACACTTAATGTTCAGACTAGACTTCGTATTAATGGCAATTTACTTGCTCTTCATAAATTAATGGAGACCACGGTTTTAAGGGAGAAGACTAACATCTGACCACGCTGTTAGGGGAGGTTTAAGGTAATTTACTCGCAATACGTTTTAACTGCACGACTACAAGGCTTTTTCTTGGAATGGGTGACAATGGAGATATAAATTAAAAAACTGGCATACTTAGCTTGCTTTTACTCTGTTACGTCATACGGTGTAATATTTTGAGTAACTTCGCAAACCGAGGGAAAGTTTTTATAGTGTCAAAGCGTATAATAAGAGTCAGTATAGGAAAGTATAGAATAGTTAGTTGCAAAAAGAAGACAACACAAATTGCGACTGTCCTCTGTTGTCGATCGCTGCCAGCTTAAGCGATCTACGAGTACTGGCTCTTTCGAAGCGTTGCGAAATGTCGCGTTGTGTGTGTCAATACAGAGTTAAAGGTGTTTAAACATGAATGTCTGTATAATCCGCGTTCGCCAGTCCTTGTTACTTCCGTATCTCATTGATACCACAGCTGCCGATCGGTACTAGGCTAGCGCAAGCGTGGGTTGCCAGTTCAAATGGTTCAAATGGCTCTGAGCACTATGGGACTTAACATCTATGGTCATCAGTCCCCTAGAACTTAGAACTACTTAAACCTAACTAACCTAAGGACATCACACAACACTCAGCCATCACGAGGCAGAGAAAATCCCTGACCCCGCCGGGAATCGAACCCGGGCGTGGGTTGCCAGTACTGAACGTTAAACAAGTAAACATTCCACTGTCACGACCCTTTTAAATGAGTAGGCTACGTCATTTTTTCTCTGCTACTCGCATTCCCTCGAGTCAGACTGCCTTCTTTCCGTAGAAGCACGAACAGACAATACTGTAGATTATTATACGAACACTTTTGGAGATCTGTCTGTTAGAGAGTTTGAACTATCGACAGTATTTCTCGGGATTAATACTTATTACACTGATCAATGCAACAATATGCGGGAGAAATAGACGGTAAGTAAGGAAGTCGGGAGGATTAAAAAAATGCTGTAATGTAGAAGATCCCAGAAAATATGGAAAATATTGTCACCTTACGTGAGAATTCATTCTACATCAGCTCAGTTAATTTATTAGCGTCTTCTAATTTTTCCTGGCCTCGATATCGTGTCCTTACAGGGTTGGCATGTTAATTTTTTGCATTTGGCAACGCTAGTGGTACAGGGTCGCCGGATGCCCGCACTGTCACTCCACCTGCCCCCATCCCCCCCGGCCTCACAGCGGAATTTGTGTTCCCTAGTTCTCGGTGTCCAGTCTTAGTCAACGTGAAAGTGTGCGAACGTTTTCTATATGTTTGCGAATCGTGGACGTGGATAAGAGCCCAATACTCGCCCAGCTGGTTGTGAGAAACCGCCTAAAAGCTACACTCTGGCAGTCCGGCACACCGGCCCTCGCTGTGCATCAGGCGCCGGCGCGCCTCCCCAGACCGACGCGGATCAATTAATTTATTTGTGCGATGTACAGTGTCGTTATGATTTGCTACTTGAGCTAGTGTGGACGTGGAAGTATTTACCGGATGGGTGGCCAACTTTATAGGAATGACGTTCAGACTGTACGCTGCAGGATTTGCCTTTTGTAGTTTTACTGTCAGGTCCCGTCACGAGGCGCTGATACGGGTGCATTACAGTTGCAGATAGTTAACATGCGTCTGGACCAGATGAGCAGGGCTTTAGTCGTAAAGCTGCTCTATTAAGACGACAGCAATATTGCTGACGCTCTTTGTGAGTATCGGCACGTTAAAGGAATACGGAGAGGTCGTCTTTCCGCATCGTTGTTGAAGGGCACGATTCGGAAGTTCGAATTAACTGGCGATTTGGCAGTTGTTCCTGGGAGAGGCCGTCGGTTTATTGGACAACAAGTTGTTGAAAAAGTTGCTGTTGCCAAGGCTGGAAATGCTGGATGCAATGTGCGATCTTCAAGCATTGATTAAGCTGTGTCACGACAGCTCAATATGCCACGGTCCATCACTAGAGAAGTGCTGTAAACAATTGTGAAATGCTATCCCCCGTGCGTTTCCAGGCTGTTACGCATGCAGTTGGTCGTCACACTGAGCAACATTTGTAACCTGTAACTTAAACGTGTTACGTAATTAGGAAAGCTTACTCTCTCACGTGGAAATTAAAATGTGTTTCTTTCGATTATTTATTAGTTATTTCTCTTCTGCATGTCCTCACAAATGTTTCCACATGTTTCATTGTCCTACGATCACTCGTTTTTCATGGGGCGAACGTTTAATTATAATCAGCCTCTAATATAATGTAGGATGGAACGTTGTCTGCCGGCCGCGGTGGTCGAGCGGTTCTAGGCGCTTCAGTCCGGAACCGCGTGACTGTTACGGTCGCAGGTTCGAATCATGCCTCGGGCACGGATGTGTGTGATGTCCTTAGGTTAGTTAGGTTTAAGTAGTTCTAAGTTCTAGGGGACTGATGACCTCAGATGTTAAGCCCCATAGTGCTCAGAGCCATTTGAACCCTTTTTTTTTTTTAACGTTGTCTACGAAAGAATATTGCAGAAACATGTAATTATATTTAATAATTTAATGATGAGAGTATATGCAACGAACATGCATTAAATTTTGTTTAATGAAGACCTTAGCAAATCCCACTGTATCCAAGTAGAGTGATGGGCATATTGTAACCTCAGTAAAATTTCATTAGGAAAGCTTGCCCGTCTTGACGGACATCGACGAAGCGTTTACGTCAAAAATTATCGTTATTATTACAACAACCATATTGAGGCCTTATTTTAGCATTTTCAGAGAGTTGTGCACTAAATTCGTATTGTCCTCTGATATCCAGTGAGCTTGATGTCGATTGGTAACTATAGTTGTCTGTCTCTCGCAGTACTACAGGCGTCAGCCCACCGCAAACAACTTGAGTGTCAAGACAAATCACGTCACAGAGCCATAGTAAATTTTCTACAGTGAATTGCTACCACACATATCTGTTTTTCTCGGCGGCTGTATTCGTCGTTCCCCCGTCGTATGCTAAAAATGAAGAAGTATTCGAAACTGATACGTTTTTATCGTGACGTCGCGGAAGAGCATCTGTTGGTCAACAGGTAACAGTGAGGTAAACTGCAACAAAATCAATTGCTTTTGTAATGTGTCATCTTCGTTAACTATTACAGTGTCTATTTATGGTTTGCGCTACCTGTTCGCTTGACTCCACGTGTCTATAAGAAAACAATAAGGGATTTGTGGGTGTGCCTTGATGCAAACGCGTTTTACACCCAAACTGGTTTCTGCTATAATTTCGCCATCATCAGTAGCCCACTGACAAATAGCGTTTATATCAAGGCGGGCTCACAGTTGATACATTTTACTACTGCGATGTTCGTCTAAACACATCCGAGTTACTAGCTCTTAATGATGATTCTGCGACGTATAAGTGCGAATGGAGTTGTCATTTCAGTTGTCAGTAGCACTACTCTGCAATGTCATTTCCTGCTTTAGTCCCTGGAAGGACTAACAACATTAACATTTCACTCTCTCTCCCGATGCCCACTCACGGTTTTGCCCATCCGCAGTGACTTTACAACCGGCAGACTGGCACAGAGTTCCTTCATCCCAGATCTGATGGGCAATCAGTCACGAATTGGCTTTATAATTCAGTTTTTTTCAAGTGTGACCTGCAACTTCGATGGAATAATGTTCTATTATCTTCTCCGTCTCTTACAGAGACACTGCCTTTTCACGCGTGTAATCCAGCATAGTAACCCTTTGGATTAGAAGTGGTACATTCCATCGTAATATAAGAATTATGTACCTTTTGCCTAAACTCCTGTCCTCTTCCTCTCATCCTCCACTTATAACACCCTACCTGAAATAGCAAGCCCCGTCCATCAGCATCGTTAGCCCTGCGTCCGTGGTAGTAATCCCGACAATCAGCTCCAAACGCTTCTAGGACTAAGAACGGGGGAGGGATGGGAGGCTGCAGCAGCGAGGTTAAAAATACTGTCCGCAGAGGAACCCTTGCGCCTCAGTGATAAAGATAGAGGCGCACCGCAGAAGTGCCACGGGAGAGACGTGTCAGCCGTCCCTTCCCCTGCCCCCCCCCCCTTCCAAACCCTTACGAATACACCCACATGATCTGACAAGAATATACTGGTCTAAACGTACTCGTTTACATCAAGTTCGAATACCAAAAACTGTTTTCTAAATGGTATTCCTGGCAGAAATCGATTCATTCTCGATCAGTTTTCTCTGCCTTCGTTGAGTTAAAGCGGGCATTGGAAATTCACATCTGCTTTGTGCAAGTTCCTGCAAAGCGCTGGAGGAGTGTACTTTCCGGATAGTCTACTTTCCCCTGCACCACATATTAAGTTTTTTTAGACAAACGGATGGAGTGCAAGAACTCTGTGCGAACTATCAGTAAACCACAACAAACTCCGATTCTACTGGTTAATGCGGACCCGATACTACAGGGATAACCGAAAAACACGAATATTACGAGGTATATATATTTCTGTAATAAACCTCCATTCACTGTATTTCCAGAACAAGATACAACCCTACTGTATTAGTTACGAATTACTCTCCAAAAACTGAAAACTTACTAGCAAAAGTACACTTACGAGTAAAACACACTAAATTTCATATCATCATTCTGTTTTTATTTCGCATTCTCATATCCGAGAGAGTCAAAATATTGGTATAGTCTAATGACTCTCATAACAGATCAACGCCTTTCACTACATCGGTGAGGCTGATAACGCGCGCCTCAAGAGCCTCGTCTTCATTCTCTTCGTCTACCTAACAAACTTTGCTCACTATATGAGGATTACTTAGTTGCTCAAATCCTGCTTCACAGGCATCGTTATTTACCCACTCGCAGATACAGGGGTAATGGCCAAGTTTCACGGTATGACAGGAACGAAGCAAATAAGTTCAGGAAACATGGGTTCTAAAACGCATACCTTAAGAGGTACAGGCATTTGTTCAGTAGAAGACATGTGTTTCGCGAAGCGAAAATGAACAATTGCTCATAGCTCTTAAGGTATGCATTTTTGCTAGCCCATATTTACTAGACAACTTTTTGTTGTTTTGCCACACTAGCTCCTCTCAAAATATGGAAAGCAAAGAGCTTGCAATAGAAGAGATCTGTTTCACAGTTTCGAAGACGAAGTGCTCATAGCTTCTCTGTATTGCATATCGTCCACGTTTCACTTCGATACAAGGCTACACTCCATACAAATACCTTCAGAAAAGACTTCCTAACACTTAAGTCCAAATTCGATGTAACAAATTTCTCTTCTTCAGAAACGCTTTTCTTGCTATTGGCAGTCTGCATTTTATATCCACACTACTTAGGCCATCTTCAGTTATTTTATTGCCCAAACAGCAAAACTCGTCAACAACTTTTATTGCCTTATTTCCTAATCTAATTCTATCAGAACCGCCTGATTTAATTCGACACCATTCCATTCCTTTGTTATACTTTTTCTTGATATTCATCTCTTAACCTCTTTTTCAAGACAAGTTCCATTTCGTTCAACTGGTTTTGCAAGTCTGACAGAAAATCAATGTCGAAGGCAAACCGGAAAGCTCCCTTTCCAAGGGAGACGTTACAACCTCCTTTCACTTCCTTCTCAACTACTGTTTTCCTTTCATTCCGATCGACTCTTATCATTGTAGTCTGGTTTCTGTAAAGGTTTTACATACACTACTGGCCATTAGAATTGCTACACCACGAAGATGACGTGCTACAGATGCGAAATTTAACCGAAAGGAAGAAGATGCTGTGCTATGTAAATGGTTAGCTTTTCAGAGCATTCACAAAAGGTTGCTGCCGGTGACGACACCTACAACATGCTGACATGAGGAAAGTTTCCATCATATTTCTCATACACAAACAGCAGTTGACCGGCGTTGCCTGGTGAAACGTTGTTTTGATGCCTCGTGTAAGGAAGAGAAATGCGTACCATCACGTTTCCGACTTTGATAAAGGTCGGATTGTAGCCTATCGCGATTGCGGTTTATCGTACCGCGACATTGCTGCTCGCGTTGGTCGAGATCCAATGACTGTTAACAGAATATGGAATCGGTGGGTTCAGGAGGGTAATACGAAACGCCGTGCTGGACCCCAACGGCCTCGTATCACTAGCAGTCGAGATGACAGGCATCTTATCCGCATGACTGTAACGGATCGTACAGCCACGTATCGATCCCTGAGTCAACAGATGGGGACGTTTGCAAGACAACAACCATCTGCACGAACAGTTCGGCGACGTTTGCAGCAGCATAGACTATCAGCTCGGAGACCATGGCTGCGGTTACCCTTGGCGCTGCATCACAGACAGTAGCGCCTGCGATGGTGTACTCAACGACGAACCTGGGTGCACATGCACATGCACATAGGCATGTTTAAATGTTTTAGTTTAATTTTTATCTGTTCTTCATCCTACAAAATTACTGAAACAACCATATTTCTTGTCTTATTTTACGAAATTTATTTTCTGACTCCTTTTTTTTTATTTTTGTAACAAAGCTAGAAAATTTAGACGTCACCTTAAATCCCCCGAGCTGTTATACGAATGTCTCTCCTAGGACTTGTCAGGTGCATTTTCTCTGTTTTTTGGCCGACATCTGCAATTTATTTTTTGCAACGTGTAGCTGGAATCGGCCAAAATAAATACTGCTTACCACGTCTTTCATGCGACGCCCAGCGAGGATGGAAAGCGTCGGTTTATTTCCGGTTAAAAACGAAATGATTTTTAAAGTGGAATTTTACTTGCCCATTCGTCAGAGCAGTCGTAAATTAGTGTAGTGCTATATTACTTTTATCGACACGGACGGTACTCCAACCACCCCGACCCGCGCTGACTACTTTCGCTGGTCAGTCGCTGCTGGAGTAATAAACACTCTTCGTAATTTATTGTTCCTGTTAAAAGATATCGATAAAAAAAATAACGCAACAGTCTATTTGGGATCTCTCTATCGAATGGGAGCGTAAAATTCCACTTTAAAAATAATTTTGTTTGTAATGGGATACAAAACAATGCTTTCGGTAGACGCTAGGTGCCGTATGAAAGACGTGGTGATAAGGATTTGATTGAGCTGACTCCAGCTACACGCTGCAAAAACTTAATTGCAAATATCTGCTGAAACATCAGAGAAAATGTGCCTGACGACCCACAGGAGAGACTCTTATCATTTCGTTTAACCATTTATCTTTCTTTTTCTTCCCCCCCCCCCCTTTTTTTTTTTTAAGAAAGAGGTACGCCAATGGTATCTTTTTGAATTTCAGATATAACTTTTCCTGCTTCTTCCTCTAGCTTATTTATCAGAATGTCTACGTTTGGATGTTTTTGACTTATTGAATTTAGTTTCCTATGCCAACCTTCGACAGCATTCGTGATCCTGTGTCGCTGGTTAAAAACTTTTCACATTTCAGTTGGTATACTAGGACATTCCATCCATTCATTCACCATATAGTCTGCGAAATTCGTGACCTTTTCTCTAGTGGGCATTTCCTCCATCATTACCACCACGCTTAACCAACACCGTTCGTTGGAAGATGCGCCCAGCGACACAAATGCGACAAAACAGTGGGATTTCTTCTCTACCCCTGTATTCCTCAGTTAATTTGAGTTCTTACATTCTCTTCCACGGATACTGGCTTCCGTGAAAATTGCAACCGGAAAGGGATCTTTTGCGGAATACCGTATTCATTGCTTTAATTGTAACCATTTGGCATATTTGCGGCGAGATCTAAACTTTTATCTTTCAAATATTAAAATTCCTGTTTAAAAATTTAGAAAATATGCGCTGTCTCTTGTTCGTGGACTCTTTGTCTGCAGGTAGGCATTCGTTTCTTAATCTGCACATCGGCTTCGTCAGGTGGGCAAGAATACTGCCGTTGAGCAATGATTGTGACGTTTGCGTAATGGGGTGTACCCTTATTTGCAAAACAAAGAGGTTGTCTTCAGTGTGGTGCTTTGCAGTTGAGGACCCGGAGGAGGAGCGGCTCTGAAAACAAGATAGTGGCCACTTTCTTCACAAAGATGGTCATCGCATATCTGTGACCTTGCACACACATCGCACAGTCAATGCTGAGTGGTAACTGACAGAATGTCATCGCCTCTGGGGGTCACAGTACCCAACGTCGAAGAGTGACCATCTTCTTCTGCATCATGACAATGCCTCAGCACACACGGCTGCTAGAACGATGAACTTCTTGGAGAAGGAAAAAGTACACCCACCCTATTCAGCTCACCTGGCCCCGTACGACTTGTCCCTCTTCCAAAAGAAGAAAAAAAAATTCATGTGCAGCGTTTTCTATCCGATATAGAGGCTATCACATCGAACAACAGTATCCTAAGTGACCGGTTTCACTAGAGAAGTTTGGACTGAGACATTTTCGAAGTGGCTTGAAAGGATGGCAAAATGACTAATGCTCACGGAGAGTATTTTGAAAAGTTGTAACAATTATATTGTAACAAATTTTTCCTTAATGTCTGTCAAAATTTTTGGCATAACCCTCATATTCATTTATGTCATTTGTGGATGTTGGTACTTGTAACTAACATTACATGCCGAGTAGCTTGTACAGAAAATGAAGTACGGAGCCCTAGTGCACTATCGTGTCTGTCGCTGAAGAATAAGGATTAAAGAACTAACAGCATATTTTGCATACTCAATTGTTCTGAAACACATATTCGATCGTATTTTAAGGATATTCTACAGCACGATTTTCAGGAGCTCAAATATAACGTAGCTACCTGCAAATGGCACATGTTCCGTAACGCAAAACCGCATTTCATAACTAACTTCACAAAATTTGTGGTAAAAACATATGATTGCAAAGTATGGAGCAGATATGAATTGGAATTAAATATCGAATAATTAACCGGGATTGTGGTTATTTCTAGCTTCCGGCTCTTGTTCTGCTAAAGTTCATCCGACATTTACAGAATTTCGAGAACTCTCATGGCGCTCATTTCCTTCTTATTCCAATCCAAATTTTACAAAAAGAAAGAAAACACGTACTTTCGTTCGATTTGTTGCCCTAGAAGAAGGGTTATACAACGTAAACTGTTGCAACACGTTTGAAATTCTCGGATAAATAGCTATACGCTACACGAAGAAACAGTACAAGAACAAAGATGGAACAGTAAGTATGAAAAACCAAGTGTGAAGCGCTCAGATTGAAAAGGACGTATGCAAGAACGCAGTTTTTACTATTAAGCCTATATACGGAAGAAGCAATGTAAAAAGTAAAAGATAGTTCCTGTAGTGGTATTAAAATTCAGGGTAAAAGGATACGAATAATAAGTTTCGCTAATGACATCGCTGTTCTCTGTAAAAGTGTGGGAGAGTTACAGGACCTGTAAAGCACAATGAAACGAATGCAGGATATGCCTATGAGTAAACGAAAGAAGGACGAAATTATTGAGGACCAGATAAACTGAGATTGTCGAAAAACAAGACATAAAAATTAGGGAACACAAAACACACAGAGTGAAGGAATAAAATAATGCAACGTGGACGAAGTAAGGAAGACATAAGAAGCACAAGCAGTGTAAGCAGTGAGAGAGCTTCTCGGTAAACGAAGGCGTATTAAACACAAACTTTTGTCTGAGTGAAATATTTCTGAGTATGTTCATACGGAGCTGACTAATGTGGGGATGAGAATCGTGGCCTGCAGGAAAGCGAGAAAAAAGGTCTTCGAAATTTTTTGGTATGTGATGTTACAATAGAACATTGAAAATTGAGCAAACTGATAAGACTCGAGGTTCTCCTGAGAACTGGGTGACGAACTTCCACGGTACTTGAGGGAGCAACAGAGGGCGCAAACTGTAGATTAAGACAAAGATTGGAATATATAGAATAATAAGACGAAGAGATCGGTACAGGAAATGGAATGAGGGGAGGGGGAGGGGAGAGTGAGGGGTGGGGGCGGATCAAATGAATGAAGAGACTGAGGAACAAAAAGTAACTGGACGTGTGTGTGTCTGGAAGCAGTCACGCCCATAAAATATCTAGTGCTATCTAAACGAAACGATTTAAAGTGGAACGGCCACATAATACTAATCGCATATTAGGCAAACGCCAGACTGTGAGTCATTGGAAGGATTATCAGGAAAGGTAGCCCCCCCCCCCCCACTAATGAGGCAGCTTACAAAACACTCCTTCGACCAATACTCGAATATTGCTCTTCTATACGGAAGGATTTTTAGAGGAATAAGAGAAGATCCAAAGAAGAGCAGCATATTACAGGTCACAGGTTCATTTAGCAAGCACGAATGCGTCACGAAGATGCTCAGCCAACTGCTGCAAGAGAGGCGGTCTGCATCACGGTGTAGGTCCGGAGAGCGTAAGTGCCAACCAACGTATTGTTATATCTCGTAAAAAAACCATGAACGTACAAGTAGAGAGATTCTTATTCACACGGAAGGCTTACCAACAATCGATCTTACCACTTTTCGCGAGTAGAATAGGAAATGGGAGAAGTGAGAGTTACACCACGCATCCTTCGCCACACACCGTAAGGTGGCTTGGAGAGAGAGAGAGAGAGAGAGAGAGAGAGAGAGAGTCAGACTGACAGACAGGGAGCGAGAGAGTGAAAGAGGTGGGAGGGGAGGGGGAAAGAGGAGACAGGATGTGGCGGCTGCATCCGTCGTGTAGTCATTCTTTTTCCAAGACTTCGCTCTTCTAACAGCTCATCCGTCAAATAGTTGAGGGGCACAGTTGGAGGTGTTGCTGAAATACAGTCTGGTTACAATTAAACTTTTGCTACTTGAGAGGACCCCCATCAAAAACAAGCGTTCGTAGGGCAATGAAACTTTTTGGGAACATTTCTAATGATACGTGGAAGAGAAATAAGGAAAAAAGCATTGAAGGAAACATATTTTAATTTCCACATTTGTGGACTTCGTAGCATGTTTAAGTTACAGGTTACAAATGTTGCTCAGCGTGACGACTAGGTGCATCCACAACAGCCTGGAACCGCACTGGAGATACCATTTGACAACTGTTAGTAGTGCTTTTCTAACTGTGGACCGTGGAATGTTGAGCTGTCGTGATACAGCTAACGCACTGCTCGAATATCGCACATTGCATCCAGCATTCTCAGGCACGGCAACGGTAACTTCTTCAATAAACTGTGGCGCAGTTGGCCGTCGGCCTCTCCCAGGAGCAGTTCTCAAGTCGCCAGTTTAGAATAATTTTCATCAAACCCTGTTGCGGAAAGAGGAGCTCTCTGTATTCCTTAAATGCGTCGATACTCGCGAATAGCACGACACTGTTTCTGTTGTTTTAATAAAACAGCTTCACGGGTAAAAAGCGCTGCTCACCTTATGCAGTCGCATGTCTGTAATGTACATTGATGCTTGTGTGTCAACCCTATGTCGCCGTACTAACGCTGGTTCCTATCGACAAGTCGTGACACTTACACGACTAACAAAGCAAATCCTGCAGCGCACAGTCTGAACATCATTCCTATAAAGCTGGGTATCGTGCAGTAAATTCTTTTTCATCTTCTCTGGCTCAAATAGCGAAAACTGAATTGCAACCACCTAGAATTTCAATAAAAGCCGTAAACGGCGTGCATCTGTTTCCGCATGCACCTGTTTCCATTTTACAAATTATTTCATTCGCTACAGTTTCTGCTGCAACGCTGCCGCGAATGACACAAAATAGAGTTAAAAATGAAGTAAGATGGAGGCTCGGAAATTGTTGCTAGCAGCTAGGCGGACGTGATCGGACGCAGCTTGTGTGTAATGTTGACTCTGCTAACGGTCGTACTACGCCGCATCACGAGGCTCGACAGCCGTCGCAAGACGCAACCCTCGGAAAGCGGCGTACGGTCTGTAGGCGTCACGTGCTACTGCGTGACACACACGCAATGGTCGAGAGTACTGGAAACTTCTAGAACAAGTGGTGCCAGTGCATTACCGCTATAAAAAGGCTAGCCGCCATATTGTTGGGAGAGTGATGGGAATGATGGCAGTGATGGAGCAGCAGGTCAGTCGGTCAGAGACGGTTTAGCTGGAGTTCCGATGCTGTCAGATCGCAGTGCAGTGCTGCGCAACTACGAGGAGACTTAGACTCATTTCCGTGTAGTCAACACTTAGTCTTGCTATATTGGTACTTAAACTCAGGAAACTATGAGAAGTTGCACTACTAAGAAGGCAGTTAGTAGACTTTGTATATAGAACTGTTTATAAAACGGATGTGCCAGGGGGGCTTCCAGTGTATATATCCTCGTGCACTGATTTACGATTGCATCCAGTGCACCCTGAGATCGCAGCCGAGTTCCGTATTCTAACTCACCCTACAGCCCTCTTTTCAATGGAGCAGGTGCACTGAAGGCAGCCCACGACCACGACACCTCCTGTCAGGTAGGTTCTCTGACGCTCATCCTTGCAGTCCTTCCACTCCCTCTCAGTACTCGTTTGCGGGACACGACAGGAGGAGAAACAAATTTGGTGTCAGATGCGGGGTAAGGGTGGAGAATCATCAGAAATAGAGCACAAGAATAGGCAAAGGGGCGCCGAGCCAGAGGGTGGACGCAGAGGGCGGCATCGCGCCGTCGCGGGTCGGAGGGTCGCAGCTGAAAACCTCGCGCCGCGGGCCGGTCCACGAGCTGCCGCCGAGAGCGCAGAGTTCGCCGTACACGAGGTTAGTGAAGATGGGAAACGCTGACGCAGTAGACTCAGGTGGGAGTATGCAAGTAAACCCCAGTGAGAACAGATTATATCTAAGTTACACTGAGGCCACCGAGTGAGCGCCACATAAATTTGAGTGGGACAGGGAAAAACTGTTTAAATTCGTCGATTATTGTGACAACGCTTACAACTTAGTATATCCTCGTTATAAGCAAGTATTTTTAAAGTTTACTATTGGCCAAATAACGGGCTCCGCCCGCAGCAAGCTATTAGAGATCACACAGAAACTTGGCCTGACGTGAGGGCAGTTTTCTTAGAAAATTAAGAGAGTGAACGCACTATCGACTACTGTGCCCTCACCGTGTTCAGTAGTAGGCAAGAAAAAGGGGAAAGTGTGGCTCAACGGGGCTCTCGCGTGGATTCAGTGTAATTCCAGTTTCGAGTAGCAACGAAGAGGAACATGGAGGACGAAGAAATTACGGGATGCAGTGCGTTGATACGGAAGTTAGGACGGGCCGTGTTTATACGAGGTTTGTATGGTGAGAGGATAGAGGCAGTAATACGGGCCGAAGGAGAACGGATAACCCCGTCCGAAGCTTTTGATTTAGCAGCTACTGAGAAGTGTGCAATAAACTCGGAAAGAGATAAGCGCCGCGTAGCGACTGTAGCACGGCCGGAGAAAAGAAGCAGTGCGAAATGTGTTAACTGCGGGAAAGAGGGGCACATATCGCGTGAGTGCAGGGAAAAGAATACTGTCCGGGAGACAGACACTGTAAAGGAGGTTCCCCAAAAGACAGAACGTAGTCGGTTGCCCATAAAAGAAGTCGATGCTCGTGAATTCAGAGGGACTGGATCGCGGGCGCAGTGTCCCCCACCAGTTCG